>NW_027109720.1:211789-214487 GCF_000696795.3 Halyomorpha halys
TGTTTTGAATTATTTATTAAAAAATTGCCAGTCTCAAGAAAGAATTTTAAGATTATAAATAAATATTAATAAATTTAATTAATTGATAATTGGAATAAATAAAAATTAAGACCAAAATACAATTTAAATTAAAATAATAATAAGCCTAACCTGAGTGTGTGGAAGTAGTAGTAGTGGAAGTGTAAATAGTTTGTTTATCTAATAGTGGATAGTGTAGTTTCAATCTGAAATTAATGAAGATTTAAAAAAATAGGTAATTAGACATAAGCTTATTAATAATTAATTTGATTTTCTATTAATTGACTTTTTCATGAGGTGATTTTGACTTGAATTTGATGACCTGGGCAAAATAGCCTATAAAACATTTTTTTTTTAATTTTGATGTGAGGTGTGAATTATTAAGGTATGGTATATTATTAATAATAATGTTTATTAAATAAATCAAAAATTTTTATCCATTTTTGTCTCAAGACTTTTATTTTTCACCAGTCCAACGTTTCGGTTCAATTCAAAATTATGGTGTTATCAAAATCAAAATTATGTTGATTTTTGGCTGTATGCTGTACTAGTGCTGTTTTATTTGGATCCTTTTCTTTATTTCTTGTATCATTTTTGTGTTGATATATTCTATGCCCCAACATTTGCTTAGTTTCACCAATATAGATTTCAGGACAATTTAAACATGGAATTTTATATATTAATCCCGATTGACTTTTTATTTCAATTTTGTCCTTTACATTGCTAATAATTTACAATGATAATTTTACATAAAGAAAACAATTTGTACAAAAGCAAAATACTTGAGTCAATTTATATATCAGAGAACATCAATTACACAGTTAATTTTAAAACAGATACTAAGAATTTAAACCAACATTATGCAGAGATTTTAAGCAAAATAAATGGAGAAATTTGTTACCATTTACAATTAAATGTAATAATGGAATTTGAGAATTAGAATAAATACCAAATTGAGACAATAATGCAATTTAAAATAAAATACATTAATTTTAAAACAAGGCATGTATTAATTGTGGATAATCGTATATAAGAAAAATTAAATATTAATGATTTTAAATTTTAAAAATAAAAAATAGGTAACTAGACTTAAGCTTAGTAAGCTTATTAATAATAAATATGACTCTCTAATAATTGACTGTTTGAATAGGCTTTTAACTTATAATAAAGAAAATGACCTGGGCAGAATAGCCTTCAAAAGAAACTTTAAATTAATGTGAGGAAGAAATTATATTGAAGGTATGTTATACTATTAGTGAATAATGTTGTTGTTATAAGTGTTAAAAATGAAGATATAATATAAGCTGTTAAATATTTAGATGTCCTTGAAGATGGCTAGAATGGCCGAAACGTTGGACTGGTGAAAAATAAAAGTGTTCAGACAAAAATGGATAAAAATTTTTGATTTATTTAATAAATAGTTACCTTGTCTCAAGATATTGAAATAATATAATTATAATAATAATGTTGTTTTTAAAATTGTTACAAATGAATACATAATAAGCTGTTAAATGTGTAGATTGTCCCTGAAGATGGCCGAATTGGCCGAAACGTTGGACTAGTAATATAATAAAGAATGTTGAGACTTAATAAGGATACCATTTGATTTATTTAATAGATAAATACCAGTCTCAAGAACTTGAATAAATTATACAACTTAAACATAGATTTATAGCATTATAATTGTTGAATATCGTTTTCCATTAGATATTCTTCTACTGCATCTTCAAACTGGAAACTTATTTTAGCTAATGCCACTTATTTCATTTAATTGTCTATTATAACAATGGTTGTCACTGTTTATCGAATAAAATCCATTTTAATTAAACAGACAATTTTGACTTCGACACTGTGTTATATTATTTTCAAGGAAGCCTCCAATATGTAACAATATGGAATATATAAACGCTCCATAACATAGGTATGACTCAGTAAAAGGACTTCCTTTCTTAGGCTTGGTTGATAACCAATATTGCCATAAATAAAAATGAAAGTATTTTTTAATCAATATCACTAATTGAACATAAGTTTATTTCTAAAAATAATATGAGTAGAATATCATTATAATATTATTAGAAATCATTTTTGTAGTATATATAAACGTTTAAATGTTATATGCATTTGAAGTTTGTATATACATAGTGTTGTTTTAATCAAGTCTATTGACACTAGGTCGTGGATGTCATATATCTACGACCTTGAGGAATTTCATGATATTCAAATTCAAATATTTCAAAATTTATTTTAACATTTTAATTTTACAAAACATTCAAATCATACTCAATTGGTTTCATACATGTTATCTACTTATGTAATGCAAATGAATGCCTATAATAATACGCTTAACTAAGGAAATTATCTATAAACTGTTAATAATAATTAGTTTAAAATGATTACATTACAAATCTTAAATTTTATTCCTAAAAAACATTTAATCATGATACCAATATAATAATTATACCATCTCTTACTCAGGAACGCGCAACATTTAACTGATTATAATATTATAATTTTATTGTAGGAAGATAATCCTTACTTTGTTACAAATAAAATCATACATAAAGACCATAATATTCTCTATGTAACCGATCTAGCCCGAACTAGATATCACTCCTTCCATTATAAACTCCCTAACCACTCAAACCCTCTAGTTTCTAACCTTGCATTCTCTTTCATTCTG
>NW_027109720.1:216467-220470 GCF_000696795.3 Halyomorpha halys
CTTTAAATTAATGTGAGGAAGAAATTATATTGAAGGTATGTTATACTATTAGTGAATAATGTTGTTGTTATAAGTGTTAAAAATGAAGATATAATATAAGCTGTTAAATATTTAGATGTCCTTGAAGATGGCTAGAATGGCCGAAACGTTGGACTGGTGAAAAATAAAAGTGTTCAGACAAAAATGGATAAAAATTTTTGATTTATTTAATAAATAGTTACCTTGTCTCAAGATATTGAAATAATATAATTATAATAATAATGTTGTTTTTAAAATTGTTACAAATGAATACATAATAAGCTGTTAAATGTGTAGATTGTCCCTGAAGATGGCCGAATTGGCCGAAACGTTGGACTAGTAATATAATAAAGAATGTTGAGACTTAATAAGGATACCATTTGATTTATTTAATAGATAAATACCAGTCTCAAGAACTTGAATAAATTATACAACTTAAACATAGATTTATAGCATTATAATTGTTGAATATCGTTTTCCATTAGATATTCTTCTACTGCATCTTCAAACTGGAAACTTATTTTAGCTAATGCCACTTATTTCATTTAATTGTCTATTATAACAATGGTTGTCACTGTTTATCGAATAAAATCCATTTTAATTAAACAGACAATTTTGACTTCGACACTGTGTTATATTATTTTCAAGGAAGCCTCCAATATGTAACAATATGGAATATATAAACGCTCCATAACATAGGTATGACTCAGTAAAAGGACTTCCTTTCTTAGGCTTGGTTGATAACCAATATTGCCATAAATAAAAATGAAAGTATTTTTTAATCAATATCACTAATTGAACATAAGTTTATTTCTAAAAATAATATGAGTAGAATATCATTATAATATTATTAGAAATCATTTTTGTAGTATATATAAACGTTTAAATGTTATATGCATTTGAAGTTTGTATATACATAGTGTTGTTTTAATCAAGTCTATTGACACTAGGTCGTGGATGTCATATATCTACGACCTTGAGGAATTTCATGATATTCAAATTCAAATATTTCAAAATTTATTTTAACATTTTAATTTTACAAAACATTCAAATCATACTCAATTGGTTTCATACATGTTATCTACTTATGTAATGCAAATGAATGCCTATAATAATACGCTTAACTAAGGAAATTATCTATAAACTGTTAATAATAATTAGTTTAAAATGATTACATTACAAATCTTAAATTTTATTCCTAAAAAACATTTAATCATGATACCAATATAATAATTATACCATCTCTTACTCAGGAACGCGCAACATTTAACTGATTATAATATTATAATTTTATTGTAGGAAGATAATCCTTACTTTGTTACAAATAAAATCATACATAAAGACCATAATATTCTCTATGTAACCGATCTAGCCCGAACTAGATATCACTCCTTCCATTATAAACTCCCTAACCACTCAAACCCTCTAGTTTCTAACCTTGCATTCTCTTTCATTCCGAGGCGCCTGATAAGAAGATGGCCACGAGACCTGCTAATGTAAAACGTCATTAGAGTGCTGGCAATGGGTAGTTTCTCTACACGCCTGTAACACTCCAATTTAACGTAGATCACATTTACTAAATGTATTATAATGTACAGTTGTAAATAGCAATAAATAAATATTAAAAAAATATCTCATAATTTCTACTTCCCTGATTTAAAGAATAGAAATATACAAAAAGTCGAAGATGTTAAAAAATTAAACTACTTCGATGAATGCATTAGAGAGACCCTCACAACTGAATACAGGAGCGGCACCCCTTGGACCACGTTTAAACTCTCAATTGCTTGAAAGGCCACTTAACCCGCCCGATATGAACTGAATATTTATGGGCTTGGGAACATACACTCGGCATAAAGTTAAATTTCTGCAAATTATGTCTGTTTAAAGGATTTTCTAAAAGTTGTTTCCATCCATATGGCTTGAATTTACTATTTGAGGTTATTTTATTTTAAAAATCGCTGGGTTTTTCTTTTTGTTTATTTGCCTTCTTCCTGGGTATTTATGACATACTGAAGGTTACCATATAGGTCACCACGCTTTTTTAACCAGGACAGGAAGGCCTAGTTTCCATTCCGTGGGGCCTCTAAAATAAAATAAAAGTCTACCCGCCCTGGCTAGAATCGAACCTGCGCATTTAAGCGATGTTGCTAGGTGAAAATAACTGTTTAAATTAATGCTAATTGCTGCTAATTATATCTTTCCAAAGGATATTATAAAAATTATTTCAATTAAAGATACTTTAATAGACTCCTTAACGTTACTATGTTAACAATTACAGTAAAACTATTAATCAGATAATTTTTTTAATTACTATATAATGTATTTTTTATACTAGAATCATGCATAGTATATTACAGTATCAGAATCTTTTTAGACAAAAATCCTTTTTTTTTTTTAAATCTGAAACTGGAAAGCAGCATAGCAGAGAGATGACTGGTGGTCGAGTATACAGGCGGGCTGCTTGCACCCTGCGGAGTGTAATACAAATGAAGAAGAAGAATAACGAGTTTGCCGGAATAATAAATTATTTTTACCAGGCTCTAAGATGACCATGAAGAGAAAAAAGAAAACTATATGTATAGTTTTCTTTAAAGTTATCTTCATTAAAAAACAATTAATTAATTAATTACTTTGTTCAAACCTGAAACGCCCATAAATTGTTTGATATGCTTGTGGCCGACTACTTTTAACGGAGAAAAGTGTTAATGCTTAGTAAAATCTTTGTGGAACCTCCCCTAAATTGTTAAACTATTCTCAACTCTAGTTTTGACTTATACCGGTTTAGCTTTCACTGCTTTACACATTTTTCCTTACAAAAAAACAAAAAAGAGAGATATACTAATAATTAAATTGAGTACAATAAGTAAATTGATTTGAATATTCGTAAAATTCGCTTTCTTTCCAAAGACAAATTATCGAACTATTGGATTTCTTAATTTCATCAAGCTAAATTATTCGTATTTGATTTGGTACCACACAAAAGAATGTTTTCTGTACTTTTAAAAATCTTAAATACCAGTTAAAGAATAGTTTATACCAAAAAGGAAAAAAGGGGCTAAAGTCGAACTTATATTTTATAAATAAATGAATCCAGAGAAAGTGTTATCCAAAGACAAATGTATAATTTAGTAAGTGGCAAACCCATTTCACACACTCTCTTTGCAAACGCCAATCATTGCCGCTGAAGACGTTAATCATGCCACCACAAGTAAAACCTTCATATCTCCCTAAAAGACCTGATTCAACTTTCGGTAATATGATCTCATTATATATAATTTTTGATTAAATTTTGACTATAACCAAGTATTATTCTTATAGAGTTTTAATTTCAAGGTAAATGTTTTCAATAGCCATGATTTCGATATTGCTAGATCTGTTTACACTAACATTACAACACCGATTAAATATGGAGAATACCATGCAGCACATCTAGATTAAAAATAATTAAAAAAGTAATTTAAAAAAGGAGCTTTTAAAACCTTAGATTAATCAATTAGCTGCCTCACAGCTCGAAAAACCTGGATGAAATATAAAACCTTTATTCACAGAATTGATAACGTTTTCGTTCGCTGTCAAAGAAGGCCAAATTTAAAATAACAGCAGGGAGCTCTTTTTTGAAGTCTTCCTTTTAAACTTTTAATAACAGGTGTTTTTTTAACTAAATGAGAAAATTGTTTCCTGTCTGCTTTCGGCCGTTGAATTCATGGTCATGTTATTCTGTTATTGTTATATTATAATTATCATATTCAGAAAGCCATCATTATAATAAATTTTCATCAAACCATAAATAAGTAGTATTACTTCTTTCAATGACGGTAGCAGCGTGGTAACGCGCCTGTCTGCCTAAGGTTGCGAGTTCGAGTCCCTATCCGAGATTTTTTCAACCATATAATTATACAATACTCACTCACAGCCACCCGCGGTCATTTGTGAGGCCCGCTAGCCAATGGGTGGCACTCACAAAAATAGGTGTGGGAGTAAC
>NW_027109720.1:221187-230640 GCF_000696795.3 Halyomorpha halys
ATACAATACTCACTCACAGCCACCCGCGGTCATTTGTGAGGCCCGCTAGCCAATGGGTGGCACTCACAAAAATAGGTGTGGGAGTAACCCACCCTAGGAACCCACCCTAGGAAAACAACGTCATGAAACGCGTGATGTACTTGGAAAATACCTTATACCTCCACGGTCTGTCGCGCCAATAATAATAACTTCTTTCATTATATGTAAATTCGATAAAATAAGTATATAATAAAATATTGGATTATTTAATTTATTTCAATGCTACAGAATAAAACAATTTTTAACACTATATGTTATTATTATCTGCTTTGTTACGTGTTATCACATAATATGGCAAACATTATTTTCAAACTCATTTCTTTGATTCACGTATAATAATAGCAAACATTATGTGGCAATAGGAACGTTTAAAGTTACTGAAATCCTCGATTTCTCTAATAATAAAAAAGTTATGAACAAAATTTACTATTACTGACACGTAACTCAGAATTTATACATTATTTTCAAGGACAATGAATACTAATCTATTTGGATCATTCTTTAAAAAAGGTAATACATATTAATGGTTTAATTAAGTTATTTTATATTCACAAAAAAATATAAAAACTGAGAGCTAATTTTAGTAAAGTAGACCAAAATAAATTGTTCTGGGAAGAAATAAATCATATTTGTTTTGAGCATGCTTTAAGAACTATTTAAAGACCATTTTTCAAAAAAAGGTAAACAATTTTTTGAAATCGACTAATTTTGAAAGTTTTTTTGCCAACCTTTATCCACTGTCCATTCATTATCTACAAAGACATGTGTAATATCGAACATCTGCTACACACATGTGTTGCTCAAAAGGTTGTGAAGAGTGGGAATAAATAAATACTCTAATAGTTTGTAATTCCTTTATATTTTATCCAAATTCTGCTAAAGCCGTTGAAAAGGTAAATATCTCCTCTTCTGATTCATATTAACCCCAGTTACTGTTAATGACCTGTCAAAGATGAACTAGTTGATTGAAATGAGGAAAAAACTTTTTATTGTAATCTCCTGTTCTAATTTGTTCAATTAGGTGCGATTGATGTCATTTGGTGCGGTTTATAGAACCCTTAACTACTTGTAAGTTTTGTCTAAATTAGTTGAATCGTGTTGAAGTTATTTTATTATTTTTTAATTTTTGAAAATACATCCAAGACTATCTTATCATATTATGTTAGGCGAAAATTTTGTTTAAAAAATTAACAAAATAAATCTTATTTAAGGATTTCTAAGGACGCTAAAAACAAATCTGATTTTATTTTTACCTTAAAGAATTTCGTTGGCCTACTTCAATGGAAGCATCTTTTGGTTTTTGTAATCTTCTATACTTCTAAACTAATTTATTCCATTCAACGATATTTATTTCTTATTCTTAACTAGGAAAATATCGATTGGTTTATAATAACTTATAAATCTATTATATAATTCAAGCTATAGAATTGCGGCGTGTAAGATGGGCATGTAAGGTTGTAGGGCTTAGTAACCAGCCGATCCCTAAAATGTTTATAAATACTGAACCAACGGGTAAACGTCCGAGGGGTAGACCGAAACGTAGATGGGAGGATGGCGTTAAAACTGATTTAGTGGAATTAGGTTTGGAGGGGCATCACTGGAAGGGTGTATGCAGAGAGCGTTTTGTGGTATCGGCATCGAACCTTCGGGTTCGTTAAGGCTTTATTATTATTATTATAAATCTATTATAATAATTTATCGAAATAATAATGTATATTCGTAAATTTTAATTTTAACTAAAAAGAATAATTGTTATCAAGTTGTCAACTATACTCAATATGGTCATATAATCCACATTTATATTCTATTATAAGTCTAGTGTATATATACATAAATTAGAAGAAACTCATCGATAAAATATGAAGTTTTTGATTGAAAATTTTATAATGATGATTACAAAAATTATTATGCAGAGTTGATGACTTTTACTTTCCTTCAACACGAGCAAAGGGAGAAGGCTGAAACTGGAATTGGGGTTAGCCGAGAAGGAATTGTTTGCCTCCGCCGGAATGTTTGCCAACAGTAAGCTAGCTGACAGAAAACAGAAGAGACCCAAAACAAAAACACGATATAGCCCTCACCACACAATGGGCCCTCCAGAGCGGGCCTAGTCCATTAGAAACCTAATCCCAACCCCCAATTTCTATTTCTTAACCGGGATTAGTCTATCTCACCAGGTGGGCTGCGGGTAATAGGCAGCTGATGGTCTGCTTTGGTGGTCTCATCGATGCTTTCCTATCTCTTCTGTTTGATCAGACTGATGACCCTAATGAAATAGGATCTGTGTAATTGATTCCGAAGAGTCATTTACCACTCCTACAACTAAAACCTAATTTTTCGGATATTAAAATGTTTAAATTTAGTAAAAATATTCATTTTCACAAAAAAAATATATGTCGCCGTTGTTCTTTAAAATGGGCAATGCTAAGTACTTCCTAGAGAGGATAATTTGCAACTTAACATACAGTTGTAAATAGCAATAAATAAATAAATAAAAAATACAACGTCCTATAAAGTAGAGTAAATTTACTAAAATATGAGCCGTAATAAAGTTCAATAGTTTCAGAGATGCAGTTCATCAAAAAGTAACATTTGTATTTCAAACACCAAAAACTATATTTTGTGAATTTATTTTAACAAATCACGGAAACTATTACTCCTTCAAACAGCATACAGCGTCTATTAAATCTCAATTGAAGAGTTTTTGCAAGTGTAGGAGTAGGAATCTCTTCAAATTCGGCAAAATAAATTCACAAAATGTTGATTTATCCTAGTTCAGAATAGACTTTTGACGATGAAAAAGTATATCTCTATTAGATGTACAGCTGTCTATTAAAACTCAAATTAAAGCTATCTTCGGAGGAGCAGCATTAGTAAAAAAAATGTTACTTTTTGAAAAACTATATTTAGAGAAATATAAAACGTAAAGAGTTATAAATTTTCTAACATATGTACTCTATTAGAGTTCATATGTTAGAAAATTTATTCTACTTTATATAATGCACTAGAAAGATTTTTAACTTTATCGGTATTTTTAACGATATTATGAAGCTCCTGATGAAAAATGAGCGAATATTTTAGGCTTTTCTCTAATATTAAACTTCAGGGGGCATGTACCTTAAATATTTCAAAATATACTTTTTAATTACTTTCACTGTATGTCTTGTGTAGTCTTGATAGGAATTGAACATTTTTCAAACAGATAATAACAGACAATTCTTTCTTTACTTAAAGAATTCAAAAATGAATTTTTGTAACTATTGAATCAGCTATCATTTTTTATTCTCTCTTAACATACTCAGTAAAGCTATCCATTTTTAGTCTCAACTGTATAGAAATTGCATTAAAGTAACCGATAATCGACTCTTGGACGAGTAGGTGATAGGTTGTTATGGTTGCAAGTTCTAGTTTTGAGGGTTTTCGGAGGACGTAGTTGTGAAGAGAGCAATTGGAGATATCGGCATCAACCGTTTGATAATTATCTCAACCTCAATGTGATTTGCAATTATTTTCATTATTACTGTTGAAAATAGCAAAACTTTTAAAAACCATCTAAATCTTATAAAAACTAAACTAGAGGGAAGAGCACTATGCCCCCCTCCATTAGGAGCTAATTGAAGTGGAGAATGTCTCGAGAAGTTCAATATTTCATCAGATGATTGATTTGGAAGAGCAGAACAGCATCTGGCAAAGATATAGCTCAGCATATTTCGCTCTATACCCATAACAGGATATAAACTTTTTACCAGCCCGGTCCTGGTGAGAAGAATCAATATCACCAAATTGAAAACGGACAGACGGTCGCCATCAATTTAAATTAAATTAAACTGAGACCATTAATCTGTTTCGGCCGATAATTAGGGCTGCTTTGGTCTCATTTATCACCATTGGACCGGCCACGTATTAAGCCTCGCCGGGCTAAGTACGTGCTCTGCCAAACGTATTCGTCTGACAATTACTGTCAATGCAGTAGGCAATCGATCAATTAGGGTCGTTGTGTAATCAGGCAATAAATATATTTAAAAATTATCAGGTAAATATCATTTCTTCAAGCAATTATTTTTATTAAAATATCAAAGGAGATGGTTGGGAGAGGGGGGAGTGGTAAAAAAAAAAGTTACCAATCATTTATTTGCCATCATTTCACCCCACTTTATAGAGCTTCATCTGGTTGTTCGAGTTGAAAAATATCGGCAGAGTCACTCTTTCGATGTTGTTCAACTGGATTAGTCCTGATGAAGCTTTACGAAGTGGGGCAAAACGTCGGTAAATAAATAGTTGTTTTTTGTTGTGGAATAGAACATCATTGGTCATAAACGCATTTTATTCCTCATTTAATTTCGCTTACTTTTGTTCTATTTTATTATATATTATATATATTTGTGTTAGAAACTATTGATTTTAGAAACTGAAATACTAATTTTATTTTTTTTCTTCGTTCTCCCTAAGGGCTTTTGAAATATCTCAGCTTAATTCTAAGCTATTGAGGTGTGATGTAAAATATTGGCATTCTTGGAAAATATGGCTAATTGTCAAATTGTTGTTACAATACTGGCAGTTCGGAGGCGATTGTTTTGAAATAAGATAGGAGTGGGTGAGCTTCTCTTGCATTGTGATCGGCCAGTTCATTCCCAGCGATTCCAACATGACTTAGAACTCATACATACATATAAATGTAACTGACATACCCAAATTTTGTACAAAAGTAAAAAATGGAAGCAGGAAATTTTCGGACACAATAAATAGTTGTTCCGTAATCCGGCAAATAAGTAGTTGTTAACTATTTTATGTTTTGATCGTTTCCTTCATACTTTGAAAACTACGCTCAATCATTTATACATACAGTTATTTTTATTGATAATTATTGAAAAATCCAGGTATATTGTTTATAGCGTATTGGCTAACATTATATAATTTATATAGACAATCATTATATAATAGAAAATTAATAATAAAGTAATTAATATAAGTAAGTAATTCATAAATAAAGTTATTATTATATTAAAATAAAGTAATTAATATATTAATAAAATAGTACACCAATTTACTATTTGAGTTTTAATTGACCGCACCCGGACCAAATTAATTTAAAATAGTACTCATTCTGGTTTAATAATTATTATTAATATTAGTAGTCATTAGATTTGATGAATAATGTATATAGGTCAGTAACTCAATGTTAACATAACATGGAAATAAATAAATTCCTATATTCAACACAATAGTAGTCGCACGTCACCTGAGAGATGTCATAGGAACATTTTTGATTGAAGATGGTCTCTCTTTATCTCTACAACCCCCCCCCCCCTGTAAGGTGATATAGCAGAATTCTCCTCCCAGCCTAACGATGTGTTGCTCCTTGTAAAAAAAAAAGAAGAAAAACATAGGAAATAAGAAAGTACAGACATCAATAGTGTGAGCAGTATGTATGCTCAGGTACATAGCTAATAGTTGATGGCAAGAAAAGGACTATTAAATTAATTAACGTTTATCGTTCGATTAGTATTATTTAAACTAAATTATTATACTATCTTTTATTCTAGTAAATATTATGATTACATTTTTTACGATATGTTCAATAGTTGTTACTTTGAAACTTTTTGCATATTCTAAATTTTGTATTTAATTTTTTTTGGTTGACTCTGCAGACCACCGGAATCAGCCTTATCCACGCCTATCTTGACCTACAGATTTCCAGTTTTCTGCATGTAGCTCTTTCGCATCTCTGTCTCACCATCTGGTTTTATCTGATGTTAGTGCGGAACCGAGGTTTTCGAAACTGTCTACTTTCAGAAACGATTTGCCTTCCACCATATTCTTCATACTTGTAAATATTTTTTTATAAAATGTTTTAGGAAAAACGTTCATATTTTAATGAAGTCCTATGGCCTTGTATTTTTATCATGTCTTTATATTTATTATTACTTTACATTCAATTAGAAGTTGCTAAATGTGAGGATTATAAGATAGAAAAAAGTGCAAAGTAATTGTTACGAATATAAATTAGAAGTAATTTTAGGACACTATAGACTGCATTTCAGACACTCGTGATAGGTCGACTGAAACTGTATGTTATAATTAATTTTAATATTTTTATATATTTGACAGTTATACTTTTTTTTTTAGAGATACTACTTTTTAGTTTCACGCTCAACTGCAGTATTCATTAAAAGTTACCAATGTTATCAAATTCCTGGTGAATAAAACTGCTTGTTGATGCTCGAGTATGCCCTACTGCAGAAAAGCTTTATGTGGTGGAAGGGTTTCCCTAGTTAATCGAACCAAGTCCCTTCATCATGACCTGCGTTTCAATTAGTACAGCCCAGAGGTCACTTGTAATTATTCATTGCTAGTTCCTCCAGAAATCAATATTCCTTGCTTGAGCGTCCATGGTCAAGGTGTGATGAGTGATTCAATTTTAGCTAGTACCATAAATGTCGAACTACGTGGTCATGGCTGAATAAAGAATATCTTATGAGGCATTTGATTGTAGCGAATTAGTCAGTCAGTTCATGGATTGTACATAAGCAAATTGTGACTGAGGGCGCACTTAGGCAGACCTCACAACAGGAGGACACGTAATGGTAAGTATAAATGTATTAGACAAGCCTCTCAGAGTTTTTTTTTTTTTTGCTTGCCACAGGAGACGATCAAATTTTTTTAAATAAAAATTTAGTAATTTTTTATGCAAATGAAAACCATTTTATTGCAATCGATATGTTCTTAAATATGAATTATCGCTCATTTACTGTGCGTAGTAATAAAAAGGATTATGGTCTGAATGCGGTTAAAGAAAAACTCAATGTTATTTATTATGAGCCAACGTTTTGCCTCACGTTGCAGGGCTTAAAAAATTATACAAACACTTAAATGGAGTAAATTTTTTTTTAAATATTTGTTTATTGCACAAATGTACATTATAATACATTTAGTAAATCTGATCTAAGTTAAATTGGAGTGTTATAGGCGTGTAGAGAAACTACCCATTGGTAGCACTCTAATGACATTTTACATTAGCTCGTCTCGTGGCCATCTTCTTTTCAGACACCTCGGAGGATTGTCAGGAATGGAAGAGGATGCAAGATTAAAAACTAGGGGGTTTGAGTGATTAGAGAGTTTATAATGAAAGGAGTGATATCTGGTTCGGGCTAGATCGGTTACATAGGGAACATTAAGGTCTTTATGTATGATTTTATTTGTGACGAAGTAAGGAGCATTGAGGATTTTACGAAGGATCTTGGATTGTAACGATTGAATACTAGTCCATTAAACCTTCAAATTACGAGGGTTTAATGGAGCCCCAAAGCTCAACTCCATATGTCCAAATTGGCCTTATTACAGTCATGTAGATCAGTCATTTGTAATGTGTTGGAAGTTTAGACTGTTTGTCTAGTAAGTGCAAAATAGTAGTAATAGTCGAAATCGATGTGCAGCTTCCAGTCTTTTCAGTCTTGTGTGAGGATTCCAGGTTAATCGTTTGTCCAAATGTAGTCCAAGGTAGCGGATCTGTTCGACAGGGGTAAGAGTAATATCATTAAATGAAACTGTAGGGCAGTCTGTAGGTTTACGACGAAGGGTAAAGATGATTTGATGGGATTTGTTGAAATTTATCTTAATCCTCCAAATAAGACACTTCGAGGGCTGTGGGATTGGATATTTTGGGATACAATTGATGGGTTATTATTAACAGCAAACACACATGTGTCATCGGCATACGTGGTGAGGATAGTGTTAGGATTGGTTGGAATGTCAGCTGTATAGACGGTGTAGAGGATGGGACTAAGGATACTACCTTGAGGAACACCAGCGGACTGGGAATAGAAGAATGAATAGGAACCATTGTGGTTTACTTGGAATAATCTATCAACGAGAAAAGAACGAATGATGAGAAAGTATGTAGGAGGTAGGAATTTAGAGAATTTGTAAAGCAGTCTCAGATACCAGACTCGATCAAAAGCCTGTTCTACATCGAATAAGACTCCCGCGCAGTACATTCCGCGCTCCAAAGAAGACGAGACTAAGTCCACTACACGATGACATTGCTGGATAGTAGAGTGGGGTGTTCGGAATCGAAACTGGTGATCAGGGATTATATGATTGGAATCCAGGATGGGGTATAAGCGTTTCAAAATGAGTTTTTCAAGGATTTTCCCCATGATCGGTAATAGAGAGATAGGGCGATAGTATGATGGGTATTCGGAGTAAAAATAAATGAACAATATCAATTAAAAATAGAAAAAAAAACTTGAACCTTAAAATTAGATAAGAATAACAAAAGGTTTTAGACAGTTAAAGAAAACTAAAATAACAGCAGATAAAAAAGAATTATAAAAAACACAGGCATACAGTGTCTTCCAATTCCAAGAGATGGAAAAAGGGAATAAGAGTAAAATCAAACATAAATAACATGATAGGAAGCGTACCTGTTAGATGGAAAGTGGCCAAGGAAATGAGGAGACAGTTAAAAGAGAGAGTGCTAGGGCCGTTGACGGTTAAAATACGTTACATTCGAAAATAATGTTAAAATAAATAGCCTAAAAAAAATAAAGAAATATTTAAAAAATAAACATAATAATTACATAATAACAATAGAAAAAAAGAGCCCTGATGAAGCCCTGCAACGTGGGGCAAAACGTTGGCTCATAATAAATAGCATTAAAACTATTAGAGTTTTTCTTTGACCACACCCGGCTCATCTTCCGTTTATTACTTAAAATAATAAATCTTTTGAATTTATTTTGTGGAAGTTTTCCTCTCTGTTTTACTGCCCAGGTCTAGGTTTCACCTAATCACCCATAACTAGGGTTGTTATCCGTATCGAACATTATTATAACTGTTGGAGAGTTGAATTTCCGCTCTTCCCCTCCCCCCCCCCAATATATTTTATGTTTCATACCCATAAAAGAGAGAAAAAGTAATTTCAAAATCCTATAAAATAAATCCTAAAAAGTTTTATTTTATATCACCGGTCCTAATTTATTTGCTCCATTTCGTGTTGAGTAAGAAAAACGAATAAATAGTTTTATCTCCATAAAAAATATTTTTACCTCACTCGTTAGCTCAGTCGCTCCAATTTATTTTAATACCATACTTATATATAGCGTAATGGGGATAATTACAATCCAAAGTAATACAGAATGAGAAGAAAATACTAGTAACTGTATTAAACTAGATTAGATCTATAAAAAATGGCAACAAAAAAAATTTCGTTTCCATACAAAATCAAAAAATATTTTACCTATTCGATTAAGAAAAAAGTTATTTGGTAAGTAGCTGTAATGTGGGTAATCTATAAAAACAATCCTGACGTAAATAGGTGTGATATAAAAAATATTTTTGATTTATATTAAAATTTGTATTTCTGGATATTGAACAAATTAAAAAATATATTTATTTAATATATATTTATCTATT
>NW_027109720.1:231320-231981 GCF_000696795.3 Halyomorpha halys
CCTACCGACTGCCCTACAGTTTCCTTTGATAATGTTTCTCTTACCCCTGTCGAACAGATCCGAAACCTTGGACAAAGACTAACCTGGAATCGTCACACAAGACTGAAAAGACAGGAAACTGCACGTCGATTTCGACTATTGCAACAATTACTGGATAAATTGTCTTAACTTCCAATTCATTACAAAAGACCGATCTACATGACTGCAATATGGCCAATATGGACATACGTAATTGAGCTTTGGGGCTCCACTAAACCTTCGAATTCCTCTTCTATCCAATCCTTACAAATCAAAATCCTTCGTAAAATCCCCAATGCTCCTTACTTTGATAGAAGTAAAATCATTCATAAAGACATCAATGGTCATAAGTAGCCAATATAGCCTGAACCAGATATCATTCCTTGTATTTATTCTAAACTCCCTAACCACCCAAACCCACTAGTTTCTTGTTTCCTCTTTCATTCCTGACAATCCTCCTGTCATGAGGCGCCTGAAAAGAAGATGGCCACGAGACCTACTAATGTAAAAACGTCATTAAAGTGTTTCCAATGGGTAGTTTCTCTACACGTCTGAATCACTCCATTATAACTGAGTCAAAATTAATACATTCAGTTAATTTTATTATATATAATATACAATTGTAAATTTCAATAAAGATTTT
>NW_027109720.1:232113-246142 GCF_000696795.3 Halyomorpha halys
AATTTAAAGTGAAGTATGTTTGACGAGCTACATTATTCCCATATTTTAAAAGTCGTACATTCTAAAGGCCTGTACACTGACCCATCGTCACGCAGCTTTTGTACCTTTGTCAACAAAAATTAACTATCAGAAAAATTGGATGAGGTATTTATTGGGCAGATACCTGATACTATTCTTTATCTTAAAAAGTAACTGTGGAACAAGAGTAAATCGAAGCTTTTCATGATGTTACTCCTGTTCCACAATATTTTTAAAAAAAAATTATACTCAACTTTAAATTTGTGAAATATAATAATAAGTGGAAATGTAATTTTAAGAAGGTCATTGCAGAGCACTTTGGAACGTCCAAAATTTTCACTTTTCATTAAATTACTAAAGAATCTTTGATAAACGTGTTAATATTGTTCCACTTCCTAAAGGCAATTTAGCTAATAAAAACTAAGAATGGGAGGAAATTCTTAGACAGATTTTCTCCAGGATTCCAATACAACATCTTCATAAAGCTCCTACAAATGACAAATTTTTAAAAATTCTTTTTTTCTATATCTCATCATCTTTACATTGTCTAAATACTTTAGGATAAAATTAAACTATTATTCGGTATTTAGACGTATCTATTTAGGTTAAATCGACAAAGTCACTACAAAATTTACTGAAACTCCAAACGAATCATTCCGTTTTCCAGAAGAAAACTGATGTGAGCGTGGCAAGTAGGTGCTCGGGACCTAATGTTGTTACCTTCCATTCCTTTGTAGGCTGTAAGTTATTTAGCTCAAGTGCAGAGGGAGTAATTTAAAGCGCTAATGTCATTACGTAGAAGAGGTAACATAATGGAAGACCGGAATTTCCGTGTCTAATGAAACCTCGCAGTCGCTTTCCCTCTCATGATCATATTAGTAACATCCTGGATTAATGTGATATTTCTAAATTTATCACCATCAGGTCCCAAATTTTTCTAGTACTGGTACTAGACACCTTCAACATGAAAAGTATAACATCCACTTAAACACAAACCGATAAATCATTATAAGTAATGTTACGGTTGCCATGGCTATATCAAAAAAACACTGGCTATATCTGCGTAGACAAGAGGTGTGATGGTTGTCATGGTAAAAAAAAAAAAATACTAGCGATATGTTGAGGCGAGTGGGTTTTGGTTTTGTGAAGGGGAGAGTTTGATTTTTCAACACGTTACGACTGTTCAATGTAAAGTGGTGGTAGTCTATCAGGCCCTGTGTCTTTAATGTTTGAACCGAAATATCACCATATGATAAATATTATCGTATATGTTTTGTTTTTCAAAATGATGGTGTTCTACTTCAATGGACGGCCATTAACACTAGAAGTGGGGATATAGTGAAGTGCGTAGCAACGTTTCTTCAGCACGTCCTGGATAGGAGAGTTGTGGCAGGTGTCATCTTTATACTTCTGGGAAAGATGAGACGGTGACCGGAAAGGAAATATCGGACAACCTTGTGTTCTGACAGGAGTACACCCAAACACTATGTGGGGTTCGAACTAAATTTTATAATTTTTTAAAAATTTTATAATTACTTTTATACTCATTTGTATAATAATGTAAATTTAGTTAATAAGGTTAAACATTTAAGTTAAGGTTAAGTCAACCTATAAGTTTTCGTTGTTTTATTAATTGATAAGAATTTTTTTTTCCTTTTCATTCTGTGTACATATATTCCTTCTTATTATTAAACTTTTCTACATGTAGTTCAGCTGTTCTTTCTTATGCATTTATACTGCTTTCAACTTGTTAATTTACCTATTTTTTTTTTGTTATGTTCAGTTAATATTACGATAATTCAACATGTGGTAGATAACACCCCGAGGTTTTCTGTTATCTACATGTTAAGGTATTCGCCAGTGGCCATAATTCGATAATTTCTTATATAGGGGTATATTTTAGTTATATTGTGGGCATATTGCTTCGGGGTTTTCGTTTTTTCCAAGGGAAAAATAATGTGGCGCCTAAGCAGCATTTTATTCTTTATTTTTTGTTTTTTTCTTTTATCATTATTATTACTTTATTTTCTTCTTTAACTCACCCCCTTCTCACGCTGAGCGAGGGAAAGTATGAACGATATATATATAACTAAAGATAAGTCAAAATTTCCGGTTATAGTAAGGATAAAACAAATAATTTGTGTTTCTAAAATTATTCTTTTAAATTCAATATCTCTTTAAGAAAATATTTTAGCAAGGATTCTTATCATCTCGACTGGTTTAGTTATTTATTAAACAGAGCGAATACTTAAAAATGGGACAAACACCATAAGTAGGACCTATTTAGAATTTTACAAAAACTAAACCTTAATCATCTAAAATACCATTAAATAATTAACTAATCAAAATTTAGACATTCGAGGAAAAGTATATAAATTATCATATGGAATTTATACAGTTCGATTTGGAAAAAAAAATCATATAAACATAAATTGTTTTTTTTTTTAAACAATACTTTCACTGAAGAGCAGCAGTGTATGCTCTAATGTTTTGGAGTGGTGTGCTTCCATTGGCAAGTCTGTTGAAATGAGCCTTTTAAAACCTAAGTGGTGTAAATCCATAAAACACTGTTTTAAGATATGTTTTACTAGAATGGCAGATGAAAAATTGGATAATCAGAAAACAAAAATTTCCCGACCCATATGTTCAAAGCTAAAACATCTTATAATTTATCTTGTTACTCTTGGGGACAAGAGCAGTAATAATTACAAACTTACTTGAGCTACTTTGGTTTTCCTCAGTGAATGTTTAAGTCAAATATAATGTATTTTTTATTTTAAATACAAAACCTGATATAAATAATAATAATCTCTAGACAACAAAATTAGCCAAAACTTGATGAACTCTGAATGTGAACCGGGTCAACCGATCTGTGAAATGATCTTCACCTCCTAAGTTTAATTTGCTTCAAGTTGACTTCAAAGCGCTGAGATCAAACCAATGGTAAGTGTCCCGTCCTTCAATGCTTGTTTCGTTTCCGACATAATTGGTACATAGAGCTTAGCGCTACTGTTGATGGTATGGCATTTATTCCGCGGAATAGGCTCCAAAAAACTATATATTACCATACGGTACTTCGCTTCTGAAGTCAGAGAGGAGTAAGAGGCTGTTTAAACTATTTTAGGTTAAATCCATAAATACAATCTGGAACAGATAAACAGTTTAAAAAAATGTTTTAAAATGGAAAGTTAACTAAGTAATATCTCTACATTTCAACCATTTTTTGGTTAATTTAAATATTTTATCAACCTAATAACATCTGAAGTTGGGACTTAAGATTTTATTACTATAGTTCTAGTTAAACCATTTGTTTCTAAAAATCAATTAGTGTACTTACATTAGGGCCGGCATACCTTCCTCTCCTGCAAAGCAAAAGTGAAGCCAAAAAGTTGAGGGTTAGTCACACCTTCATTCATTCTTCTTATATTTATTATTCAACTAATTTCTTTTTTACTAAATTATACCTCTCAAAATATTTCAGTTTATTTTTTCAAATATAGTACTCAAATTTTCCTTCGACAGAAAGGTATTAAAATCACAATTTTGAATATAATGTTGGCTAAATGAAATTCTTCCGCAAAACTTTTCCAAAAGTGGAGATATCGACTCTTGATTAAAATCTTCTAATGTTGAAAAATAGTTGTGGTAAGATTTGGCGTCCTGTTTTGGAACGATTATGGATTAATTTAAACTCAAAATTGGATAGTAAGTGACTGTTGTATGATGTACACAAGGCAACTGATTTTTGATCTTAAAAATCAAATTATTTTCATTCAATTAGAATTACTGTCGTTTTTTTTTTCTTTGTTTTAACAAATCTTTCCATTATTTAATTATTTTATTATATTTTTTGGATTGTTCATTGCCTCTTATTTTTTGACGTCCTACGCTTTAAGACACCTTTAGTAACGTTTTTCATGACTTGAATTGTTCGTAGTAAAATATGAGATCTCTTGATGTTATTTTGCGAAAAATCTATACCATATCTTGTAACATCCAAACTAACGTTGCTAAACTACTATCTGAATAAAAAGGAAAATTCTTGTTTAAGACAGCTTTGTTTATTAGTTATATACAACAAAAACATTTATATAGTCTCAACACTTGTTTATTATCTTTACACTACCACGTTTCAGCCATTCCGGCCATATTCAAGGACCTATCAATTAAAAATTGTTAATCATATTTTATTCATTATAAATTAATTTTAAAAACATTATGAAAAATTACATTTCCTTACTTATTCACACCATCAAAGCCAAATATTGGTTATCACATAATTGTGATGTTTATTAACCCTTTCGATATAACAAATGCATCTGTCGGACCATCTGCTTTGTTACCTGATCTCTTCAGATGGCGAGGGACAGAGAAGCGGTTGCACCGGCTAAGATGTCAACACCTCTTGGCTTTCACCATCCATTTAGCTATTCATAGATATACTAGATAATAGTTTATAATGTATTAATATATTATACCAAACCATATTTATGTGGATCATTTTATTGTAATCATGTACTAAATGTAAATAAATACTTTTATATTACTATACTATAATATTACCCAATACCACCCCTTATTATATTATATATTACAATAGCATCAATATTTTATCATTCTAAAGATATATAATTGATAAACTGATGAACACAAAAGTCCTTTGGAAAGGAATTCCAATAATAATAGTTTTGTAGGAGTTAAATAATTTTAATTAATAAAGATATATATTTGGATAATTGCCTTGGGTAATTATCCTGGAATTCCAATTCACAACAGGTAATACATAGCAATTGCAGGCCATTATGCCATTGTCAGTTTTTATTATCAGTCAATCACCTAAAAACTTAAATTAGGAAACAATATGCACCAATAAATTAATTTTCATCATAATGTGCTAAATTGCCTATTATTTTTGCAGTTACATTTATAGTAATAATTAGTTCATAGTTTATATTTCATATAATCACTATGTGAACTCTAGATTGAGTAACCTACATCATTTACGGTTTATTTATTCATTCATATTAGTATTTTTAAAAAAAAACCTATTAATTTTAGTTACTTATAATTTATCTTACCAAAACAAAAAAAACAACATAAAAACATTATGTATCATGTATTAACTTTGCTTAAAATGTCAGCATAATGCTGGTTTAAATTTTTTGTATCTGATTACATATTAAAAGTATAATGGATATTTTCTGACATATAAATAGTCTTCAACATTTTTCTTTTGAAGGTATTGTTTTCTTTGCGCAAAAACATTGTAGTTTCAAAATCAAAACAATGCTTATTTTTAGATACTTGTTGCACCAATGCTGTTTTATTTGGATCATTATCCTTATTTCTTATATCATTATTATGCTGATATATTCTATCTCCCAATAAATGTTTGGATTCTCCTATACATATTGTCTGAAGTTTGTGCTTGATCTTTAGTTCATTTAGTTAGTGTGTTATGCCCCAAGAATCAGAATTTACAGTATGGTTAACAATTTTATTACAAATTCACAAAGTTCAATTTCTTAGAAACGTGAATATATAAGTGATATGACATTATTTATACAAATTTATAACTGTACAAAAAAATACAATAAGTTAATTTGAGGAAAGTTTCAAACACTCGATAATCTTTGGAAGGAACCACCCAAGAGTGATATTTGACATTAATTTACGATTTTACTGAGTTTATAAACAAACGTTATGACGATTTGAAATTTAGTAGCAGTAGGTAGATAAGATATAGTTCTGTATATCTGATGTCTCAGAATAGTCTCAGAAACATTCAAACATTTCTGAAATCGATAAACATCATTAGAATGATGTATCGGACCAATTGAAATAGAAACAATGATAGGGTGAAGAGGAATTTATTTCTATAAATACCACTATGTCATAAGAATGGTCTACACTCATGGTCTATACATCTGGTAGTGAGAGACAAATCAATTGACAAAATTGCAGCAAATCGTCCATTATACTTCTACTGTTTGAGTGTATATTTCATGGCAGTCCTCCGACTGCTATAATTCTAGTAATACTAGAAACATATTCTATGAAAAATAATCTAGATTTAATTTTAATGTTACATTTAATAAAAATGTTATATTTATTCTGTTTATATTACTAACCTTAGAATAACAATTAGGGTAATCACAATTACGTGATTGGAATTAGGCAGTATTCAATAGCAGGTACCTTTTTAGGTCACTTTAACCTATAATTTATATTTTCATAAATAATATCTATATGATGTAATACGTAATTTTAAAGTGATCAGCCGGGTCCACACCTATGACAATTGGTGCCAAATATATATTACAAATATAACATTGAACATACTTTATATAACATATGTTTATATAAAAATATAACATATTGTTATATATAAACATATAAAATTGTTATTGATAAGTATGAGAAGCTCCAGCTGGAATTTTGAACCAAAAGTAAGTTCTTTTGTCGGCATGTCGGACCTGAAGGTGGCATACCAAAGGAACCGCCACGCCTGGTCTATGACCCTGAAGGAATACATTA
Source organism: Halyomorpha halys (assembly GCF_000696795.3). NCBI lineage: Eukaryota > Metazoa > Arthropoda > Insecta > Hemiptera > Pentatomidae > Halyomorpha > Halyomorpha halys. Next base: position 238,669 of record NW_027109720.1, read on the forward strand.
TTAGTAATATATACATATACATAGATACCAGCTGTACAAGAAAGGTACATAGAAATTAGATACATTACATGAAAAAGCCCTTATCTCACGTCTGGGCGTGAAGCTAAAATCTCGAGGAAAAGGCGACGACCTCTGTCAAAGAAGGAAAGCCGTTTTAAATTGAAGACAAAAGGAAGAAAAAAGACCGACTAGCACCGAAAGACCAATGACCTTCTCACCCCCTCTGAAAGGTAAGTAAAAGAGAGTGGGAGCATAAAATGACCAATGAGAAGAGTGGAGATCGGAAGAGGGGAGGAATTAGAAGTAGAAGAGAGAAATGGAATAAAAAGAGCAGGAGGAGGGAAGAGAACAGTTAAGGGGCAGTTGACGACAGTTGAAGAAGTCACATATCGCAGGGATTCAGCAGAGGCCGCCAGCAGGCTGCGGAATGACGCGGGACCCATGATCCGCTGCGCCACTATTGCTAAGAATGACCGGCGCACAAAAATAAATAAGACCTTTTCAGTTTTAATTTGGATGGAAATAATAACTTCAGTCAGTAGAAATAACAAAGATCCCAATTGGTACATCTCAATTCATAATACAACAATTACAGGATAAGGAAACAGATCTACCATATATTCATAATATTACTCTTGCTAGTGTATATATTATTGTAAATATATAATAATGCAACCATGGTTTTGCTTTATAATTAGGAATCCCTGCCCGCAACCTCATAATAATAGCATAGTAAATTGGTAAACACGACACCGTTTGAGAAGAACTCCAATGAGTAATTACAAATACTCATAACATCGCTAGGGGGTCTATGGATAGAAATACATAATATAAATATACGAATATATGAATAAATTCAATATAAATGTGAACGGGGAACTCTTGGTCGGCCTTAGAACCGATGAAGCCCCGTACACGGCATTGTGTACCAATATAACAATTCACATAGTTTACCAATTTTAGCTACTTTTTCAATATTTCTCGATTTATCTATTTTTTTTTAACTTAAGTCTCCTCTTTCTGATTAATATAAATGTATCAAAGATTAGATCCTCGCTATTTCGGGGTTTAGGGGATGCCTGGAAAACCTTCCCTTCTATTATTTTTGGTGTTACTATCTCCTTCCATAGATCGACCACTGGCATGTTATTTCTCAGGGCATACCTTCAACTAAAAAAACATAGAGCCTAGATAAAAAAAATGATATAAATTTAGATAATGAGGTGTAGAAAGTTGACCGCAGATTAATAAGTGGATAAGATGGTCGGGGGAGGTGGGTGGGGTCAGAAAAAAACACACATGAACAAAAAATCATTTTTCGTGCCGACAATTTGGTTGAAACGATGGCACAGATAAATATTTTTTTGTTTATTTGTGTTCTTTTGTTTTGTTGATCGCATTCCCCGACCATCTTCTCCACTTAAATTTAAATAACTTTTTTTTAGCTCCAGAAAGTAGTGTTTTATTAATGATTTTAAAAGCTTACTACTGCAGGTGCGGAAAAATCTCATCCACGAGCTTCATCAATCCTCTTTAATTATTACTGAATTCTGCAGGAGACTTTTCTTTCCCTGTATGGCCCATTTCCAGTCCTGAATTTTTCACGAATAACACCATTTCGTGACCAGATAGAATAGCTGCATAGGTTTGAGGTCACAAACCGTGTCCAAATCTGAACTTTATTGTTATTTAAATATTGTAAACAATGTACATACACAATCCTTCAAAAATAAAATCTTTTCATAACAATAAATTAACTCGTCAATTTTTTTAAAGACCACTCAGCAGGCCAGTAGGATAACCATTTTTTAAAATTTTATTTCGCCTTTAGCGTACTTATATTCAACAAACAATATCTGATTTATTTTCAATCAGATGATTGTAAATATTAATAAAATAAAATTTAAGATTAATTTTCTGACAGCCCAACAAATTCAAATACCATCCTTACCACTTATGCCGATGACACATGTGTTCTCACAGTTTATTAACTGTAAACTCCACATATAACCCTTTGATAGCATCCCAAACTCTGCAGTCCCAAATAAACCGAAAAATGGTGCCAAAATCGTAAACCTACCGACGGCCAACAGTATACTTTAATAATGTTGCTCTTATTCCTGTAGAACAGATCCGTTGCCTCGGACTACAGCTGGACAAACGACTAACATAGAATCCTCACACGAGACTGAAAAGACAGGAAACTACACGTCGATACCGACTATTACAGCACTTACTAGACAAACGGTCTAAACTTCCAATTCATTACAAAAGACTGATCTACATGGCAATAATAAAGCCTATCTGGACATACGGATTTGAGCTTTGGGGCTCCACTAAACTTTTGAGTTCCCCTCGTACTCAATCCTTACAATCCAAAATCCTTTGTAAAATACTCAATGCTCCTTACTTTGTCACAAATAAAATTTTCCATAAAGACCTGAATGTTCCTGATATAACGGATTCAGCCCGAACCAGATATCAATCCTTTCATTATAAACCCCGTAACCACTCGAACCCATTAGTTTCTAACCTTGCTTCCTCTTCCATTCCTGACAAGAGGCGCCTGAAAAGAAGATGGCCTTGAGACCTTATATTGTAAAAATGTTATTAGAATGCCACCAATGGGTAGTTTCTCTACATGTCTGAAACATATGTTCTTACTACAAATTTACTTTTTAGTTGTACATCTCAATAAATAAAAAAAGGTTAATTTTTAAATTTTACATTGCTGAAATATGCGTATTTATAATGTGAAAAAGTTTTTTATTTATATATATATATATTAATCCATTTTAAAACTTGCAGAAGCCGATAAATATCAATAATAGTTCTTAACTCTAGTTCCTAAATCAGGGTTTTAAAAATTTGTGGTGGGAGTGACGTATCTGTTACCAACCGCTAAATACCTAGGTACTGCGAAATTCCTTCAGCAGTAAAAGACTTTTGTAGAGTCCCAGCTCCATACGTTAGCAATAACCCAAAAGTAGTCTCTAATCTTCGTTTATCCTACACCAACAGAAAAATGACATCAAACAGGTAGGGAAACCTCAATACTTATACTTTTCTTAGACAATTCAAATATACTTTTGTTTTATTCGTAACACACTAAAAGAGCCCTGGAGCTAAACTGCATCGTGTGAGGTAGAACCCACTAAATAATCCACTAGAGGGTGCAAAGTCGATTAACTCAGCGCTGTGAAGAGATAATTACTATAGAATATTCATAGATCTGGCTTGCTTTAATTTATTATGAAAATCCCTAAATCTGTTGCTACTTAGCATATCTCTTATCTTGTCTTTATAGCCTATTATCATATCCGATGTGTAATGTTGCTCAATAATTTACATTGTTTCTAACGCTATTCTAGTGTTATTTTTTTTTCCTCAGGCTTTCGAAAACAGATAGTAATAATATAGCTGAACACAGAAGTTTGGTGCCGATACCTATCAAAAATATTAGACATTAAACAATTCTTCCGTCTATGTATTGGTCCAATCGTCTAACATGATTGTACAATAGACCGAATGAAACAAAATGAAATTATTTCATCACAATTCTATTTAATGAAAAATATATATAGATAGTAGCTAATAAAATAAAATAAGATAGTAAATAAAAATGGCCCCTGATCTTGGTTCCCTTTGCCAACCCTCCACGGCTACCGTGAGATTACCATATTGTACCAACCAGAGTGGGAGTATATACTACAAATAATACCATGAAATTTAAATTAAATAACCCGATCACTGCGAAAATCGAACCCGATATCTATCATAATGAAACAGCCACGTGCATATGTGCTGAATAATAGTTTGAAAGATTAATAGGAACCTACCATTATGTAATAAATTATTTATTTCGATACTCGACTTCAAAGAGGTATTTTAAAATATTATTGAAAGATCCTTGATTGACCGTGTGTAATATATAAAAGAAAGATGGTCGAAGTGCGGTCAAAGAAAAATCTCAAATAATAATCAAACTATTCTATGTGAGGCAACGTTTCGTCCCATGTTGCAGGACTTCGTTAGGGCTAAAAAAGATACAAACACTGAAATAGGGTAAGGTATAAAAATATTCATTCAGCTCCGATGAAGCCCTGCAACATGGAGCGAAACGTTGCCTCACATTAAATAGTTGAATTATGATTTGAGTTTTTTCTTTGACCGCACTCGGAACATCTTCCTTTTATAGTTCATAGTTTCAATTAACTAAATAATTAAATTTTGACTGCACTATTTAATTCTTTGGTAAATAATACTAGCTGGTTTTCTATGTCAGATATCTTGTAAATTACATTTTGGCTTCACTCAGAACATTTGTCCATACATAGATTGGATGGTTATCCTTTATAGCAGAAATGGCAAAATTGGTACTTGACAACATCTGTGAAATTGACCATCAATTTAATCTGTTAACTATTAATTAAAATAGTTTCCTGAGTTTAATTACATTTTACGATCCAATCTTAATGAATAAATATAATTACTTCAGTTAATAGCTAAAGCAATCTGAACTTTCCGCACGACACTAAGACGCCTGAATAGAAAATACAATTTTCAAATGTAACTCCTTGAATAAAGGCTAGAACTTTCGATTGAACAACTATACAGTATCGATTACACTAATTCGTTCAATAGAAACTTATAAGCTATAATGAGAAGTAGACTATCGATAAGCAGTACATACGTATACACGCAATACATACGTAAGTTACATATCATAAAAAATTAGTGAAGACTAAAATGACTTTATTCTAACATATTTACAAGAACTACATGTTACTGTTACTCAGTCTCTATTTTCTTACTTCTTACTTAGCTATCTAGTCTAGGAAATATATATGAACACTTGAGAAGAGGGGATAGGAAGAATAATGAAACAGGAGAAGGGGTTTTGACCAATCGGATAATTTTAGGAGACTAGGTGGGGGCTAGAGAGCCTATGAAATTTAGAAGTAAATATCTGGAAGGGGGGAAAAGGCGTGGCGAGAAGTTGGGTGGTCATGACCTAAGGACTTGTGTGTACTGACTTACATATGTTAACCATAAAATAGTTTGACTGATGCAATGCAAAATGAAATGCAAGTCCATTGTGAGATGACAGCATGTACCTGCCTAAGTCTCAGCCCTTGCTATTGATATAGGATACTAAGGGCTTGAAAGGGCTGTTAGAAGGGTCTGAAGGGCCTTCTGGGAACCTAGTCGTTTTTATTGAGTTTCTTTTCTATAAAATTGTTAGGAAATGTAAACATATGGAACCATACGTCTAAAGTGACTGAACCTATAGTTGGGCAGGGGTCAATTGTTTAAATTTATAATACCGGTTCCTTAAATCGTATACATCGCAGTACGCAATACATACGTAACTGCGAACATACGTAAATGTGATTGGAAGAGCTTATGGGATTGTCCTCTCTGAATGACAAAGAGGAATAGCTACTGGTCTAACTGACTAACTGATAAGTTCCATACGTTTAATCTACCAACCTTTTTCTTCATACATCTATCTAATGATACCCGTCCAAACCCAAATTCAGAAGACCAGTTCTAACGCGATCCTCCCACCTACGTATCGCCCTTCTCCTTTGAAATTTACCTCTCGTAACAACGTTTATTCAACTCGAGGAGGCCCCTCACCTCCGGATTTAAAAATAGCACCTTTTTTAGAATGGATATCTCATAAGTAACAAATAAACATAACAGGTAACCTTAGAATACCAACGGTAGTAAAAGGTAAGACTCAACACTAATTACGTTTCTTTTTCACAGTAATGCACATATTAACTCATTTTTTCTTTCTGTTTTAGAGGGATCGGAAAAAAAAAAGAAAAAAAAAAAGGTTTACTAACTTTTTTTCTTCCTAATCCAAACAACTTTACACGCCTTTCTTATTCGCTGTAACGCTATAACATGAATTATATTTATCGGGTACAGAGCACTTAATTTACCTTTGTGTTCTCTTCTAAATCATCCCGTCAACCCATCCTTCTTTGGTCGGAATGATCTATGCAATTATTTATTTTCAAAAGCCTTACTGTACGTTCGACCCATAAAGTAAGAGACTTTTTTCATCTGTAAAGAATAATAGAAAGGATAATAATTTTGTCGATTTTAAGATTTTTTACGAAAAGAGTGAGCTTAGCAATTACAAGTTGTCTAACACAAAGTTACTATCTACTTTTGATTTTGTGATTTTAATAAATTTTAAATTATTGTTTAATAATGTGTCACAATGATCGTACGTAAAACTTTTAAAAATACCCAGATAAAAAGAGGAAGATCTGAAAAAGCTTTGCATAGAGTTATTACTTGTGATTGAAACTATTTCATAAATAAATTAAATCATAATTGAGTAATGAGTTCTAAAACAAGATGATATTTCGAAGCCGAGGGTGAAGTGGATTGCTAAGTGCATAGGTCATGGAAGCGGGGACCACATCAAATTGACAACGGCCACAAGTCCGATTGTGGTTGTCACAGTAGATCAATGTTCCCGCCTCTCCGTTCTACGAATTATTCCACGGTTTCAGGAAAATCTCCAGTTGCCAATACCTATAGCATTGCTTATAAGATTTTTTACGTGTATGAAGAAATAGTAGATTTCCAGAACTAAGATACACAATATTATCAAATAAATCTATACAATCAAATAAATTCACTATTTCTTTTATAATTAGCTTTACTTTTGAGATAAGTCATAATTTTTATTATAAATTACAATTTTTTTTTTACACAACATCTATGAACCCGCCCAGACGGAATAGTTCAAAAGTTCCTAAACCTAATATCTCGTTCTTCACTGATATTGGAACATTACTATTTGAAAATTTATTGCATTATTTACAAAGGCTGATCAGTAATTTTTAATGTTTTCTTTGAAATGAGCCCTTAACAGTTAAATGCACCGTTTCAGTTACAGTTAAGCAATCGTATTCCAATAAGAGAAAAAAAGTAAACTAATATATATTTAAAAAAAAAGTTGTAAATTCACTACTTTATTTATTTATTTAGTATCCCTATATTAAGAGGAATTATGTTTAGCTTATTTAATTTTAGTTCCTAAGATAACTATAGGAAAGTTGAACCGCTTAGACTGTCCAGACGAGGCAAAAAGACTATGACCAGGCCTAGTATTGATCGCTGGGTCTTGAGCAGGGCAAAGAGTTGGAAGGCATGATGTCCAGGTCCCAAAAGGCCTTTGCAAATCTTCAAGAAGGTAATTACTGCAAGATTATTTTATGAGAGAAGACCTTTCAAGAGAAACAGCTATTTGTGATCTTATAAGACTTGAACTCTTGTAACCAGTACTATTGTAAAAATGTTTTTACTCTTCGACGCCCACCATAGCCACCGGATCTAATCCTAAAAGGTAAAAATGTGAAATGGAATCCTACCAGCGAAACAGTAAGATACCTAGAAATTCACCTAGATCACATAGTTTTTTTATATTTTATATTTTATATTTATA
>NW_027109720.1:246804-249227 GCF_000696795.3 Halyomorpha halys
TAGGGGTTTCATTTGTATGACTATACCCCCTTATAATCAACTGTTAAAAAATATATATAATATAAGTTATATCAACCCTGTAAGGCCCACCAGGCCGATTTGGTATAAAATAAAGAAGTACTATTGTACTGAATATATAGTAGGAAACTAGAGTAGATTACATTAAAAATTAATGTGCCAAAAATCAATTTACTAATTATCTGAGGACCTAGTATTTCAGGACAAAAGAAAAAAGATAATTGACTTGAACAGAAGGAATTGTCAAAAAAATATTACCAGGAATTGGCTGGTTAGAAATAGAAGCTATTCACTTGGAAACTGTATCACGGACAAAAGTATGAAACCTTAAAACCTAAACGGTTAGATTTACAATAATTTTACTTTTGCATGAAATTTTATGCATTAAAATTTATCCTTATTTTTATAAATAAGGATTTCACAGTTACATGTTTGTCTCCCTCTCCCCATGACGCAAGAGAATGTATTATGTACTATCTATATTAGGAAAAGCATCTTGTTTATGCAAGATATGCAACAAGTGTTTGCTAGGAATTTATATATTCATCTAATATACAGTTAAAATTGCGGGTAAAATAAATAATTTATTTTTTTAAAAACCCGAGATTTAGTTTTTCACGTATTGATATTTTATACTTGGATCGATTGACTTTTTGTTAGACTAGAAGATGAATGTGCATTTGGTATCAATACGATCAATAAAATTACCAAGATAGTAGAAAAACTCTCTATTGTTCACTAACGTTTCGCCTCTCTTGACAGGGTTCCGTCAGGGCTAAATGAAAACTAGATACAAACATTGTAAGAAGTGACAGAAAACTGAAATAAATATACAGATCAAATAAGAAAATATATTTGTAATTATCAAGAATATAAATCTATATATATATAATGATCAAGAATATATGTATATTCTTATAATTGCTAAGTGCTGGATGGCTTATCGTTAGTTAACAATAAATATTTTTTTCCATCTTTTTATTACCTTTATTGACCACCACTCGGACTATCTTCCTACAATCATACGGTCAACTATCTTCTTCCTATTTAAAAAAAGTGGGGAAATTGAAGGTTTATCTTTTTTTGCCCTTATTTTCTTAGTTACCCTTTTTTTTTTAACCAATAGCATACTTTTTAACACCGTAAAGTATTTTGTAAAATACCACACAATAACTTAAAAAATTCAATGTGTGGGTTAAAAAAACCTAGATTGAACTTTTTTGACTTTTAGTATGTGAATCAGATTCTAAGAATAAATTCAATAAATTTCTTAGGAGGAATTAGTTCCTACCAAATACTAGATCTACAGTGCTCACACAAAACATTTAAGAAAACGTACGAAAAAATGGTAAGACTATTTTTTACAAAAGATCTATACGAATAATACATATAACATATAGTATACCTTCAAATAACATTAATTAAAAAAAAAAAAAACATATATGAGGAGAAAAAAAGAAAACAAGATATCGCAATCTCAAATGCTAAGAATTCAAAGAAAAACATTAGAGAAGAAAAGAAAAGAAAATAATACAGACAAAGTAATAGAACCTGTTCGTAACTTAAACAAAAGGTTCTACACCTTGAAATTTCCCGAGGGTAAAAAAAAAGAAACATTAAACATGAATGGACCGTCACGCTCGAAAGTATAACGCTATCCACTATATATAGATTCTATAGTGAAATAATGCGCGCTATATAGAGGCGTTCAAACGAGCGCTTGGCTGCACCACAGCAAAAGTTTAAAAAAAATTAAACAGAACTCCCCTCTAACAATTTTGTATAACAAGAAAAAAATAAATTATTGATTTTTTCACTAGTGGTATATTCAAGACCTCACTGTTATCACATCGTTTAAATCAGAAATGGCAAGGAATGGATAAAAAGAAGAGGTACAACAGACTGCAGAAAAGTAAATAAAAATAAATGAATATGCTTGTACATTTTCCTGTACTTGTTGTTATATTATATTGTTCATGTCCCATATTAATAATTCTTTTAATTAATTTTTCATATGTAAAAATAACAAATATAATAAAAAAATCGATTAATTTTTAATTAATAGGACAAATCAATTATAAGGTATGTTAAAAGTAATATTAGTATTACATGTGAGTGAAGTATATATTATGAATATGAAAATTTTAGGTTGTCTCCTTGATAATAGCCTGAGGGCTGAAACGTCGGAGAGTATAGGATCAAATTTGTGTTTTGATTAAAAAAACTAATTTTATTATTTCGAAAATGTTATTGACCTCTAGATTCACAGCATGGTGCACCACAAGGTCCTCATTGCACCACTTTTTTGTAAAGACCTCGATAATGATATTTTACTAAATAGGATGAAGGGATTTACATAATATTCATTTCTCAAGTTTGGGGCATTTATATTACTGATAAGAGTT
>NW_027109720.1:249866-267434 GCF_000696795.3 Halyomorpha halys
GTATGTATTAGATCATTCATCACTATTACCTATTGTAACTGTGTGACAGATGTAATATCTATCAACAAATAAAAAGTATTAAAAAAAAAATTAGTAAAAATAAAATATTTCGTTGAAAAAAAACATTGAAATATATATAATAAGGTGAACTGAAAAAAATTATTTCATTTATAACTTTCTTTAATTTTATCTTATTTCAGATCAGTTTAACCTTAATACAATGATTCTAACAATGAAGTTTTAAAAAAATAATAAAAAGGCTCCTTATTTTAATATAAGATAAAAAATAATATAAGATATAAATATTAAGATAAAAACATAATATAAGCTTCTCCTTTTATGTAATTTGAATTTTTACAATTGTATGAAGTAATACACTGTAATTTTATAAGATGGATTAAATGAGGAAAAAATATAATCTATAAAAAATGAAATTATAGTAAATAATAATGATTAAAATGCCTGTGGATGGCCTTTTTTGTGTGTTATGATCTCCTCTTGTGAAATTGTGATTTGTCGTACATCGACCATCCTACACGCTATAACTGTCTGCTGGAGAAGTCAGATAAATAAAAGTCAAAAAATTAAAGTGCGCAAAAATCAACAAATTGTATATATATAATGTATTGTACATATGTTTATATTTTGTAATTATTTTATGAATAAAGGGGATTTGAAACAAAAAAAAATATAAATAAGGCTACCACGGAGGACGGAAGTGAAAGGTTTCATGCCGTTTTCCATTTCAGGCACTTTTTAAATATTGCTCGATTAAACTATTTTAAAGTATCTTCTTCCTATTTAACCAAATATTTTAAAAGTGAAATAGGACCCCCACTCTCTGGGGGTCTTAGTGGGGTGGGTCCGGCCGGGAAGGATGGCGTTTTTTCTCCTTTCGGGGAAGATTCAATATAAAAAAATATATTTTATAAGATATCCTAATACCTCATATATCAAGTATAACCTCTGAGGATATTGAAGACTAAACAGTTAAATGTTTTTCAAACAGACAATTGTAGCGAGTAGGTTGGTCGATGTACGACAAAAAAAAGGCCATCCTTCCCGGCCGGACCATCCAAACTAAGACCCCTCGGGAGCGACGTTACGGATAAATGTAATAAAATTTTAAAAAATTATTAATAGAAGAATATTTTCACTTCATATCACTTAATAGTTTCACAACTCTTCCAATCAATTAAACCTAAATTATTAACATAGATATACATTTTGCCTATGTTTGATCAATGCGATAAAAATTTGAGCATTATAAAACGGATATGTGAATTTTTATGTAATCCATGAAATTCTGAAAAGCTTGATCTTGTAGGTCCGGAAATGGGGATAAATAGGAGGAAATACAAATTCAATCAAAAGTATCTTAGACGATGTAAATTTAAACCATTAGTAGAAGTGTAGACCTATCGTTTATCAAGATCTAGATCTCACTAAACTGCTTAGAAAGTTCTTACACTTCTAAACTTCGCCATAAGTTTAGTAATTTCGGGTTTCGACAAGCCATAACTTGATCTTTTCGAGGTGACAGGTTGCTTTAGTTAAAATTAACGTATCTAAATTGAACTTCAACACAATAAATGTGAAGTCTTATTATAATATAAAAGTATATTTCAAATATCATTATATGAGGTTTCAACTGGATTAACCTCCCATAATTTCAAATAATAGTATAGAGGGACTGTATATATTTTTTAGCAAATAAACACAGTATAAAAGGACAAATGGAAATAAATTCGAATAAATTTTTAAAAAACAGTCTCAATTGGTTTTACCTGTAATTGTTAATAAAGGAATACATTCTGTCACTTCCCGAGAAACTTGGCCATGTTGAACGATTGTGAATTCTATTTGACTCTTGTCTTCGAATTTCAGAAACTGTTGCTTTGAACCACAATCGTCGAGTGTAATAAGCTAATAAATTAATTTTTCTCGTTATCTGGTTTTATAAATATTGTCATAAATTATGGACTATCGTCTTAAAAATTAACCTTCATGTCTTTGTATACATCTCACTGTTATTAGCTTATCATATACTTTTTATAAAACATTACTGTTTATTAATTTTTGAAATATTAGTTACTTTGTAACAACATTAATTAATGGAATAATAATCAATTCAATTACGATAGAATAATTTTATTAACATTTTAGGTTTTCCTGTAGCTGTGATCATGATTTGGGTCATCGCCAGATCAAATGCTAACGATCTTTCCGATTCGCATCCGGTAAGTTCAGTTTCTAATACATTTACCTAAATATATGTTTATATTTTTCTTAAAATAAGTGTAATATAAAATTTAGTTATTAAATTATATTGATTATTATGTGAGCGGGTGAGGACCCAAAACCAAATTTGTTTCATCTGTCTGTGCTTGAACCAAATTTACCTTTCATTATCGATAGAATTGCGAAATTTCAATACTTTATAGTACATTCAACTTGCTTTAATCTGAGTGCTAATAGATCTAATGATTCCTGAGATATAGTTTTCCCATAATAAATTCATTAATTAATGATTCTTTGTTATGAAACGTTGCATTTTAAAATACTGTATTTCGGTAACTACTGAACGTAAACAGCTCTTTTAGCGCACATAGTTTAGCAAATTTACTCTGCTTTAAATGATTTTCTATTAGATATTCTTTTGTCGTTGATAGATTTCAAAAAATGGAGCTCCAAATGAAAAATTAATGTTGTTTTTTTACATTTTAAAACAGCTAGCATTTGTATTCTTCTTATAGTACTATAGTTGGCAGACTTATCAATTGTTATTTGTAACAATACATCGTTTTTACTAAAGTAATAAAAAAAGTGGTAGGAAATAACTGACTTTTATCTTTTTTTGGGCTCTAGAACTAAATAGTTTGCTTTGTATGAACAAAAAAAAAAAAATAGATTCTGTGGGTTAGGCCACTTTTGCAAGCACACCCCCTTTAGGATCAAGGTATTGTAACTAGATTTAATTTTTACAAAAAATACACCATTGTTTTTGCAACATTACTTAATAATATAGTATGGTTTAATAATAATTACTTTAATAATGTGTTCATAATATAATTATATAGTAGAGCTTGAACATTTTTTTGTTTACACTTGTTCACAACACACGTCGTATCTTCTTCTAGGCGAAAGTTAAAATTATTGAGTCAAAATTCGATGTTCATGCAAATCCAAACTGAATAAAGAACGTCTTTCCAATTTGAACAATAAAGAAAACATTCATATTTATAAATCAGCCTGCACTATTACAATATGACTGTAAGAAGAATGAGTCGGGGTAAGTGCATAAATGTCAATTTATCTGGATCATCTCTCTAGGAAGTCTGGTGAGTCAATTCTTTTAAAATTTTTTGAGGTTAATTTATCTCAACTTTGTTTTGTGGCCACTTATGGTGATGTAAAGTTAAGTCATTATATTTACTTCATGTTACCACACTTGGTTGCTCAACCAAAAAAAAAAAATTAAGAAAAATCCCTCCCCATGAATACTTGTCCCGAATATACACTTACCCCGACTTACCTTACGTTATATTGTTTATAATATATTGAAATTATTTTTATATTTACGTATTTTTATTCAACAAACTTTTTAATTGTATGCACTTTTTTTTTTTTTTCAAAAAACAACTCTCATCGGCCTCTAAAAAGCCCAATACCACGGGAATTTGTCTGCTTTTCTCTATCTGAAGGCGAGTCTGTTTGAACTTAACCATAATGTTATATATACACTGTATAACTTAATTTATTCTTTCAAGTTCGTTCAAAATCACTTTTTTACGGTCCTTCCTTGGATTTTTTCTTACACATTATTTATATTTTTTCATATTCCATAGCAACCATTTCTTTTTAATATTTATATTTGAGATTTATTTATATTTAAAATACAACAAATAAATATAGTGATAGTTATTATTTTTTCAGCTAGAACTAAAAACAGTGAGTGAATAATGTAGCAATTACAAATATTTAAAAAAAATAAATTGACTTTATACTACACAAGCATGATCCGAAGACCAAATTAAACATTACACATAATATAGCACAAGATTCTTTTTGAAGACATCAACACTAAAGTACATCGACCACAGGGAAGCTGATTATTCAAGGAGTCCTAATTGGATTCTGTTAACCGGAACCCCTCATCGGATTAGGCAAATTTAATTGGGGCTTCTTTGCTAGTCCCTTGTGCCATTTGCATTCTTGTCTCTCCCCATTGTGTTGACCTGTCTCCTTGTTCAATATTTCCGGTAATTACTAACCTAACGGGTGAAATATTAAGCATGTTTTCCAATATTCAACGGATGAAGAGTTCATGACTACCATGTCATTGGTTCTTAACCATATAAAGGGAACGAGAAAAGAAAATGTTGACATAAATATAATTCGATTCCTTTCCTTGAGAGAAACTTGATCCTTGACGTTTACTCTATATGGTTAGACGTTCTAGTTTTATAAAAACAAAATCCTGTACCTCTGTAAAAAAAGAATGATACTTTGGTAGCCCACTAACCACTGTATTCAAAGGATTGGTCACAATGCTAATTTGAACTAAAATAAGAAATTATCTATGAACGAACTTTCGGAAGCTTACTTTCGCGGCTGACAACAGTTTCAAGATACCATAGAAAACAAATTGTTCTTCTTAATTGGATTAATTTCCATAACTTTTATTTATATTAATATGAGTTCCTAAGTTTTCTTTTATACATATATATATAAATTTTGGGGTACATATATATACATATATGTGAAAACACCGACGTTTCGGAGTCCTGCGTCTTCAGAGTTCCCTGCAATGTTTAACAATGAAACATAATAAATTTTCACGCTTTTAAATCTAAAAAACCATTAATTTCTCATTCGGAGGTCTATATCTTAAAAACTACCAACAACACTAGAAAATCTAAAAGAACATTATTTAAAGAAGAGTAGATTTGCCGAAATAGAAGCCATAATAGAGCTATTTAGGTCCAATAGTTCTCGATATATAGCCTTTTAAAACGCAACATTTCATAAAAATGTACTGAAATATCGTTAGTTAATTTATTTTGAGAAATCTATATCTCAATAATCATTCAACGTACAAATGTCTATTAGCACTCAAATTTAAGCTAAATAATTGTACTATAAAGTAGTTTATGACCTTTGCCTTCGTAGGAATAGTAGTTTTCATGATATTTGCTAAAATAAATTGATTTATACTTGTTCGGACAATAGGTTTGATTTATGAAAAACTTTATTTCAGAAACCATAAGACTTACGGATGTCTGGCAGCACTCAAATTAAAGCTAGTTAAATTTATTATAAAATAGTTTATAACGTTTATCTTTGTATTAGTATCAGTTTTTATGATATTTGAAAAAATAAACTCACAAAATGTTATTTATAGTTGTTCGTATAAAATGTTGGATTTTTGTAAAATATATCTCAAGACCCATAAGATGCACATATGTCTGCCAGCACTCAAAATAAAGGAAATTTAACTTACCATAAGTAGTTTATGACACTTATCTTCGTTGGGGTAGTAGTTTCTATGATATTTACATGTGTATATAAATTTGGCAAATGAAAATTTGTTCGAACAACTATAAATCAGTTTATTTTAGCAAATTTCATGGAAACTACTACTCCTATGAAAATAAACATCATAAACTACATTATAGTTCATTAAACTAACTTTAATTTGAGTGCTAATAGGCATCTGTACGTCAAATGGTTTTTGAGATATCGATTTTTCAAAATAAATTCACTAACTACTGATCTTTCAATACATTCTTTACAACATTTTAATCAAATGTTGCTTTTTAAAAAGCTATATCACGAGAACTATTCAACGTAAATAACTCTATTAGGGCTCATATTATTTTTTATTCTCCCTACCTATACTTGGCAGACTCATCAATTTTGATTATTAATTATACATAGTTTTCATTAAAGTAATAAAACATTAGGGTGAGAAAACTGCCTTTCTTCTGCTCTTGGGCTCTTGTACTATGGGTTTTATCTTCCAATACTGAGCTGTGCGCATGGCCTGACGAGGTTTTCCTTAAAACATCGTGCTCAACTTTTATGTTGACATAATTATTAAACAACTAATTTTTTTTTTAATTTCCCCTATACATAAGCCTTAATTTACAGGATAACTATCTCCATAAAACCATTGTTGGTATTTTAAATACTGATTCTATAATAATTAAGCATCAAATAAATGGCCAATAACAGAATCTGAAAATTATATGATTTTGTAGAAGAAACATGTTAAAGTTTTGCTAATAAGTACTTTTAACTAAAACTCAAAACTCTGAAAATTTTTAAAATTGAAGTTAGCCAATCTTTCAACTGAATTCCGGCAATCAGTACCGGAAAGTATTGCCGCAGTGAATATTATAAAAATATTAGTTCTAAGTCAGGATCAATTTCAACTCAAAGTGCAATGGTAAAAAATTGAATGACGGGCACCCCGCACCTGATTTTTATTGTAATGCTGTTATTCTTACCGTAGCTTTTATATTGTTAATTTCTTTTTTTTTAAATGGACGAAATAAGATTTTATGGATACGGACACAGGAAACAATTGAAATTATGATAAAATGGAATTTGTCTCTACAAGGTAATATATACTAAATTTTAACTTATGATAAATTAAAAATAAAAGTGGTATTATGTTTATTCTTATACTGTTAAAAATTGTAGGGAACCCTGGGTATGGAAAATTCGGTATTTTTTTTCTTTTTAAATTAATGAAAGTTTATATTAATAAAAAAATCTAATGGAAAGTAAATATTACTCAATATGTAGATAATAAAATTGGAATCGTTCAATGGTAAAGGAGTGTAGCACTGTAAACTGTAAGAACTAATTTCTAACAAATCGACAAACAACTGCTTTGCAACGAGACATAGAACAATCCAAATTAAATCAATGACTTATTTTTTCTCCAAGTAATAGGAATCTCATTTAGAAACTGGACATGCAACCGAAAGCTGAATTTTTATAATATATAGACTTTATTATTTCTAATATTTCTTTTTTTTCTCCTTTTTCGTCATTCAGGATAGTTGTGAAAACCGTATACAACCATAAATAAACATATTTATTTACTACTACTATTTATGTTTTTATTGTAAAAGGTAGAGTGGAGTAAAAAAGAAAAATGAAAAATTTGAAAGTTAAGGATGCGCTTTTATAAATATTATTTTTTGAAACAAAAGCCAAGTCAAAGCATGGTAGTGAAATTATCCGAGACAGGGCTGTTAAAAGATTCAGTGGCCCTCGCTTAACTTCAACTGAACTTTTAAAGATTCTAAATAATGCACAAAGAAAAAAAACTATTGTTTTCTTCTCATTCCTCTTCCATGCAAAACAATTTAATTTTCAAACGCCGTAATATATGTTACACATGAATATACAGGTATGATATGAACATATATAAAATATGGGTGCATGATTTTTTATATTTCAAGATCAATAATTTGTCGTTCAAGATTAAAATGTACGGAACGAGCCGTTTCAAAGTATGAATGTGTCTAGAAATATACGTTTGCACGTGAGTAAACGAAAGTTAAGGATGCGTAGGGGTAATGCTAATCTTCTCTGTGTCCTCCTAATTTTAGTACATGTACTCGAAGCGAGTACAAGAATACTGTCTGGAACATCTTGACCGACATTTAGACAGTATAAGGTAGCACTAACTGTTAAGCACATACTGGCAAAGTAAATTAAAAATTATGTCAAGCCCTGGGGTACCTCCAGTCGCAAATGCTGTAGGGAAGAGGTTGTACTGACCAGGCTGAGAATAGGTCACACGAGTCTCACCCACTCTTATTTCAAAAGAAACGCCTCCGAACTGCAACAACGATTTGACAATAAGTCATGTTTTCCAAAAATTTCCATATTTCACACCACACCTCAATAGC
The DNA here is from genome assembly GCF_000696795.3 of Halyomorpha halys. NCBI lineage: Eukaryota > Metazoa > Arthropoda > Insecta > Hemiptera > Pentatomidae > Halyomorpha > Halyomorpha halys. Next base: position 257,798 of record NW_027109720.1, read on the forward strand.
TTAGGACTAAACCCAGATATTTCAAAAACCCTCGGATACGATGATAAAACAATAGAATTAGTGTTTCAATTTTTTAAAATCAAAACATTTACTAACAAAAATATAGCATTGAACGGAAGAAAAAAAAAAAAATAAATAATGAAATTAAAAAATAAATTAAATTAAACAAATATAAGCAAAATTAAATAAAATATAAATGGCGTTGATGACCAATGAAGTTTGGCGCCACTAAACAAAAACAAACATACTAACGGACTGCAAGCATTTTATGGTCACCGGATTACGATATCATTTGGCAACTTTATTAATTATTATTGACATGCAACTTTATTAATAGCCCTCAAATTCCTGGAATATTTTATTACCTTTAGAAAACAAATATGTACGAATACATATAAATAAATCAATTTTTTTTTTTTTACATTTTTATCACATCAATTAATTTCACTTACCGTTATTGAATGAATATGTATACTTTTTTTTTACACACACAAATATATTTTCTGTTCTTTTTATCTCTCAACTTTATTGTACTTACACATATTTCTTAATATTAGCTATTAAATCAGTTTTTATATTCTAGCATAGCTGTAATAATGTGGGGAATGTTCCCGAGAGGTCAGTCAGTATGCATAGTCAAACATCACCTCCGCTGTGGATTGCCTTATATTATATTTATATATACAAAAGAAAAGTTAAGGATGCAAATTGATACGAGACCACCTATACACCAACTCGCAACCTATACACAGAAAACAGAAAACAGAAATACACAATCCCTAAACATGTCGGGAGTGAACAAAAACAAGGTATCGAAAGTAGAAACTTTAGGATTCTCTACCTTTGTAATTGAGGATGCCAAATTATTTACATAGTTGCATCAAACAACCTGTATGAGCGAACAAATGGGTGAGCTATCCCCTTCAAAGAAATGGATATAAATGTATATCGTAACTAATTTTTATTAATATATTCTTGTTTGAGAGTGGTTCAGTTTATTTAAAAACAAATTTGATCCTTTTTTTCTCAACTTTATTCTTTACATACCTTCCAACGTTTCGACCCTCAGGTCATTCTCAAGGATACCTACAAAAAGTTTTATTTATTTTTTTTTTATATATATAACAATTTCATTATTTCCTTCACTTACATTTTAATTTTTAATATTCATTAAATAACTGTTATTCATAAAATGTTGGTTTAACTATTGATTGTAATTTAGGGCCATTATTACAAAAGCAACGGTTCATCAATTAGTTGAAATTATATAAATTGTAATTTTATTTTGTGGTTTCAAATTAGAGTAATTGAAAAGTCATTGTAATTGCAATTAATTTTTACCTAATACTAATGATCTAAATAGAATGAGTATCACAACTATAATAACACACTTCTCTCTTTCTGGGGACAAAAATAAAAAATGTATTAAATCCATAATTAGGCTCCCAAGATGAGTCAGTGATTAATCGATTATTATTTCAAAAATTCAGGGACCGTACCAACACAAATCTAAAACATCACTGAATCCAATAATAATAGTAATAATTTGTCAGTGTCAATTCAGGTAAATGTTAAATAAATACCTTATCTAGGCTGAAAAAAATTTAGGTAGCACACCTCACATCAACTATAGTATGTTTAGATCTGTAGATGTGATACGGTGTTTTCAACACAACAATCACCTGTTTGAAACAGCAAACTGGATTAATAGTTTTTAAAACATTTTTTTGGTCTTTAGCCCTGATAGAATTGAAATTTTCATTCCAATCTACAACTACACCATTGACTGATAATACTGCATATTTATAAAGCCCTATTGCTTAGTGGAACTTTAATTAGTTTTTCACAAAGCAAAGAAGAATAAAAAACTTGGAATTGGCCGTATTCCAAATGATAATTATCAAAGAGGGACTTAGTAAAAAAAAAAAAGGAAAGAAAGAAGAAAGAAAAGAAAAAAGAGGTTTTACAGTTACAAAGAGCTAATGTAACAAACGATTTGGCTAAGAATCTAAGTTGTCACAGTAAAAGAGACAAAACAGGTCAAAAGATCAATTAAGATCTTAATAAGGATTTCCAAACGGTCAGTTTCAGCTTATTATTTTATTTTACATAAATAGTTGATTTATTTTATTTATTCCAATGACAATTATACTAATAATAAAAATTACTAACAATTCATTACAGCTATATCTGTCACAAAAAAACTTTTTAATTTTAACCCAATAATATATGAAATTAGAATGATATTTAATAAGGTGCTTCTATCGTATGTTGCTCGACAAGATCAACTACTAGAATCTCGCACGTTAGAAGTGAAACTTTATAGTACAAGAGCCCAAGAGGAGAATCAACGCAGTTATTTGACCCCAATTTTTTATTACTTAATTGAAAACTAGGTATAATTACTAGTCAAAATTTATGAGTCTACCAAGTATAGGTAGGGGGAATAAAAAATGGCGGCTGTTTCAAAGCGTTAAAAATAATTAATTTTTTATTCGGAGCTCAATAACTTTACAACAATAGAAAATCTAAGAAAGCATCATTTAAAGTAGAGTATATTTGCTAAAGTATTGGCTCAAATAAAGCTATTTACGTTCAATATTTCTCGAGATATAACTTTTTAAAAAGCAACATTTTATAAAAATGGAACGTACTGAAAGATCAGTGAATTTATACAAATTCAACGTTGTAAATTTATTTCGAAAAATCTATATATCTTTATAATATAAATATAAAAATAAATATTTGCCAAATTTATATTCATATGTGAATATCATAAAAACTACTAACTCTACAAAGATAAGTGTCATAAACTACTTTAGAGTAAATTAAATAGGACTTTATGATAAATATAAATATCTATAAATATCTGTAACATATTTTTTTCAAAAATCCAGCATTTTATACGAACATCTAGAAATTAACATTTTGTGAATTTATTTTTTCAAACATCAAAAACCGCTACTCCTACAAAGATAAACGTTATAAACTATTTTATAGTAAATTTAAATAGCTTTAATTTGAATGCTGGCAGACATTTATATGTCCTATGGTTTCTATAAAAAAGTTTTTCATAAATCAAACCTATTGTTCGAACAACTATAAATCAATTTATTTTAGCAAATATGAAAACTACTATTCCTACGAAAGTAAAGGTCATAAACTACTTCATAGTACAATTATTTAGCTTTAATTTGAGTGCTAATAGACATCTGTACGTCGAATGGTTATAGATTGATTGAGATATAGATTTCTCAAAATAGATTCACTAAATACTGATATTTCAGTACATTTTTATGAAATGTTGCTTTTAAAAGGCTATATCTTGAGAACTATTGGACGTAAATAGCTCTATTATGGCTCAAATTTACTCTTATTAAAATAATGTTCTAGATTTTCTAGTGGTTGGTACTTTTAAGAAATAGAGCTTCGAATATAAAATTAATGTTTTTTTTAAGGTTTTGAAACAGCTGCCATTTTTTATTTCCTCTAACTATACTTGGCAGACTCGTCAATTTGGCTAGTAATTATACATAGTTTTCAATTAAGTAATAAAAAAATGGGGTGAAATAACTCATGAAAAATGTCACAAAAATATAGATGTCCGTATCACGTTATTTGATTATTATTATACGTTATTTAGTGGCTTAGTAACTAATAAGAATAAAAAAAAAAATAATAAAACTTGGTCAGCTGTAATGCATTCCATAATAATCTCGTATAATGATCCGTTCACCTATTACTCTAAAACTTATACCATAACACATAACAAATTAGATAGTAAAGTATATAAGATTAACAAAAGACAGTCAATGTAGTTGTATATATACCAAGTTGCCAATTTAATGATAAAATATTTAAGATTAACAAAATACACCCAATGTGGTTTAGTACATATACATAAAATTCTCAATATTATGATAAAAATAAATATTTTAAAAAAAGAGAAAGAGTACCACTACAAACCATGAAGGGGTTGAGGTTTAGTACCTTGTAAAAAACTAAGTTGTGCAAGGAGATGATGGGTTATCACACTCTACCACAATTCCTCCAATTAAAAGAGAAATTTATTGAGCCTGGTTGAACCCCGGAGGGTTACTAAACTCACAACTACAGTAACAGAATGCATAATTATCTGAAGACGGGATTCGAAGCGGGTTGTGGAGTTAGTAACACAGAGCCTTGCCAGCCGAGCTACCCCGCTCCTCTCCCAAATAAAAAATATATTAAAAAAGATTATCGGCTGAAGTGTTTGATCGAGAATTCATTTAAATTTTTAATCATTTCTTAATATGATTCAGACATTGATCTTTATTGTTCTAATTGATCATCAATAATATTTGATGTGCTAAATATAGAGTACATTAGAGCTTAATCCTGTGAGATTTATGAAGTCAAGGTTTCTATCAACAGCAAAGCACTAATCTAGTCCTATCTGCTAAGGACGGAAGTGACTTCAAAATATTCAGTCGCTACAAGAGTGGTTTTAATTTCAACAGCTGCTGAATAAATGGAACTCAATTTCCTTTCCGATCTCCAAAGTGATCCGAATTCGTAATGAGATCTTTTTACATGGAGAATTAATCCAAAATCCCGAAGTCATTACACGGTCTTATTGTAATGGCTGATTGATCACTCAATGTGGTAAAGTTTTTATATCAGCTTCATCAACACACATCCAATTAATTTTCCAAATTTAGGGGAACCTAAAATGTATACAATGATCATGAAAACATTCTTTTAAAACTTAAGATTGTAGATGGATCAAAAATGATGTTTTTATGAATGAATGTTTTTGAAAATGTTCACTTTCATTTTATTTAGCTCCGCCAACTACCGAAGGTTATGAATGATGTTTTATATTAATGCAGGAAATATAAAAAAATATATTCTCATGATGGAAAGTATTCTTTCTTATTTTACGTACCAACCAGAGATAGTTCAGGTTGGTCCCATAGAGATTTTATTCTCATTGATCATGAAATAAGTGAGGAAGCCAATGTGCAGAAAAAAAAATAATTTTTAGAAAAAAAAATTCAAAAACGAAAAAAAGGCGATAAAAAAAATTATAACAGTGAAAAAAATGAATTGCCCGTGTTCTGTTTATTTTAATCACTAAGTTAAACAATTGATTAAATAAAAAAAAATGAAGTAGGTATTGATCTATTTTTTTTCTACACTATGGAATTTATGATAGGACCCCATAAAAAAATTATGATCTCTATTCAAAATTCACTTCCATAAAACCATGCAAGGTATCCAGACAAAAAAATATTTTCTAATCAAGATTGCATTCTCTCGTGCCTGATATGTCACAATTATTCATTATTGATCCACCTCAACAAAGAATTTCTTATCGATGCAGTTCTTCGTTTCATCAAGCGAAGTGCTAATCTATCAAGAGAAGAAAAAACTCCAAATTTCTTTTCAAATTCTTTAAGCTCTAAACTTGTGATTTATAATAAATAGATAGTGATTAATAATAAATAATATTAAATAGTTCAAAAATTAAACAAGTAATAAAAAACGCATATTTCACGAGCTATTTAATAACTCGTAAATTAATTATTTCCAGGAGATATAAGAGTCAGAATGCATATCAAATATGTATATAAGAACAGCACAAAGCAAGCTATAGCACAATTGTAAAGCTTTAGGAACAGTTTACTGCAGATTGTATTTCTGCAATCCTACAGTAACCTTCAGGGCCCTGTTTCATGCTAGGGATGACTGACTATTAGTGATATTACAAGAATTAAAAAATACTAAACTACGAGTTACTATTGTACAAGTCTGTGTAATTGAATTAAGATAAATTTACAAGACTAATAGTATTAGTTTGTACTTTATGATGAAACAGGGTTCAGATTGTACAAACCATAGCAAATATACTGAATAAATACTTAAAAAATGCTGATCTGACATTTAATTTCTCTTCTCATGACCGCTGTATATTCTCTCTGAAATTAAACAGACACGGCACTGATGTAAGGAGACGATTTTTAAAGAGATGTTTAGCGGTAAACAATTGATTAAAGTCGTACGCGGTAAACAATTATTCAGACGTAAAAAAAATTGAAAATTATGTATTTGTTTTTTATTTAATTTTAAGTAATACTCTAAACAATTATCTGAATCAATGTTACTGATATATATTCCTATATTTAATTCTACCATGAGTTGAAACTACATTTTATCTTTATTCTATCCAGGGAACGAAACAGTGCACTTGGATGAACCAAAGCTGGAGCGACTGGATCTACCAGGTCCCGGCGATTCTCGTCCTTGCTATCAACCTCCTCTTCTTGGTCCGCATCATGTGGGTAAGATCATAATTATTTTTCTCATTGTTAAATACTATACATTACCCGTATTGTATAGCAATATATTTGATATGAATTACTTAATAGGAGCATAATTGGTGAAGGTATCGTTGGCGAGGAGAGAGGAGGTTAAGGTCAAGAAATCGTACACCTCATTGTAATGTGTGGCGACTTTTCGACCTTCATCATCACCAAGAAAAACATGATATAGTTATGAAAGTGTAAAAGCAACGAAGAATAAACAAAAATACAATGGGGAATGCATATTAGAATATAGAATAAATAATGGTACAGTAGGAAATACGTTGAAGGATAACATGCATAGAAAAATGATAGGAGAATATTATAATATCTGATATTGTAAACGATTGTTTCGGGTAACTCAAGGTTAACCGAAAGTCTTGTATTGGATTGGGGGGGAGCCTATAAGAAAGGCAAAAACAGCGCCAATGTGGCCAACAACAAAAGCTTACCTCCTCCAGCGCTCTCGGTGTTAAAAGAAGCATCCTGGGTATCTGAGAGCCATCTTGTTTTTTGCTAACAGCAGTTATCATTTTTTTCTTCACTATCATCTTTAGTTCAAAATGAGTTAGACAGACTCTGAGTGCCCTCCTCCCCTGGAGCAGAATTGGAGAGAGAGGGGGGGAGGGAGAGAGAGAGGGGAGGAGGGAGAGAGAGAGAGGGGGGGAAAGAGAGGGGGAAGAGAGGAGGGAGAGGGGCATACTTTATATAACGATAATAATTTTTATATCTGTCGCATACTACTACAATTTTTCCATACTCTCATTAGTATTTCCGTCATATCTATGTCTATTATTTATTGCTTTTTGTACTTTCTTACTATCTTGTCCTCCTTGGCTCTGAGGAAGCCCTCAATATTAAATTAATAATGGTATATTTTCTGGATTTTTTGTTTTAGGAAGTTTTATAAATTAATTTTTATAAATTTTTGAGGTTAACAATTTTTAATCATAAAAAATCATGAAATTTAATTTAAATTACACAATAGATAAAATTGGACATATAAATAGGGAGGTAACAAAACAGCATATTGAAAAACATGTTGATAGGGTCCTAAGAGGTAGTACTATACAATATATTGCTATGGTTTGTGCTACAGTGAGAGAAGAAAGCACCAATAGTGAAGGATAATGAATTAAACAATGCAGTATTAACCTATTTTCAACTAAGTTATATGGATTTCAATAATGAAATTGATATTATGACAAGTAAGGCGTAAATATAATTATAATAATTACAAATACACATGTATGACATGGATGAGAATTGTTGATTAAAATAAATTATTATTTCTAGGATTAGAAAGGTGCATGAATATGGGGCAATTGTCCCGAAACGCTGTACAACAATGAAGAAAAAGATAAAATATGGTATATTTTCTTTCTTTGCCGAACCCCAATGTTCAACATAACATTTATGAATTCGATAAATATATTTTTTAATTATTTAAAATTTAGTTGAAGTAAGTAGTAGTAAGTAATGATTAAAAAAATATATCCTAGAAATTGTCATTTCAGAATTAGCGATCCGCTGTACAACGGTAGGGAAATTAAAATAAAAAAATAAACAGAAGACGGAATCAAAAAACATTAAAATATATAACACCTCACTCCTACCCTTCCCAAAAAAAAGGTACTAACAGGAATTTTAAATAAAAGATATTTCCTAATGAAATGCCTCTTCATGAAGTCTTGTCTACTAAATCTGAGCCTGCAAGGAGCGGGTATAATACAACTATAGCCCCACCACAAAGTGCTTCCACTGAATTTCTAAGACTTCAAAGGCTTCTGTAAGGTCGCCTTTAGTAACGTTTACAACTACTGCCCTGAGTTTCAATATTGTTGCAACAATGACAAAGAATTGATTCGAATTAACATTTATGAACTTCAACAATCTCTTAGACAATTTCGCTAGAGACCTCTCAGCACTGCCCCAGTCACTATGAAGAAGGTGTTAAAAGTCGTTCTTCAAAAAATAATATCGACGTGAATGCCTAGGAAAATGACTAAGAGTTTTTTACCGAGCTGTAAGTAATCCAAAAAAACATAACCAGATTGGGCGTAACAGATTGGCATTGTAGCTCCTAATGAATCCTCTACATCACAATTTCAAGTCTATTACTCGATAGACAAAAGAAAAAAGAATTCTTTACGCTAATTAGGGATTGCTAGGAATTGCGTCGGGAGGGGGAAGACGCGTTTCAATTTTTTAATGAGCCACTCAAGTTTCAATTTCCAGATAGCGTTCGGCAGGGTTCTATGGGTTGGGAACCATTGCATTAAACATATGGTCGTGCCAATCGCTAGAAACACTTTGCAATGTTACCTAAATTATCAAGAACAATATTTCACTAAATGGATGATTAGCTTGAACATTGAAAAATGTAATTTAAAAGTTTTTACTCTTCGAAGCCCACCAGACCCAGCGTAACTAATCCTCGAAGGTAAAAATGTGAAATGGAATCCTGCGGTGAAACAATAAAATACCTGGGAATTCACCTCGATCGCTGCCTTATCTGAAACCACCATATCAACATCAAACTAACTCAAACCTACGTAAGGTTAACAATGCTATATCCTATCCTTAACAGAAATTCCAGACTAAAACAAGAAACAACAGTTCTTATATTTAAAACAATTCCCAGGCCACTGCTTATGTGTATTGTACAGCGTATGTAATGTACGGCTGTGAAGTCTGGGGAGTGGCATCCTTTACGAAAAGGAAAAAATTACAATTATTTCAAAACAAAGTCCTAAGAATCGCAGTTAATGCTCCTTGGTTCATAAGAAATAGCCAATTGCATCGGGAATTATAAATGGAGTCAATAGAGGATTACATGAAAAAACCGTTCATTAAGTTCCACTCCCAGTTGCCGACAGTTAAAGGAGCAGTGACCAACAACCTGGGAAACCCAACCTCAACCCGAAGACTGAAGCCCATGCTGCTGCCGGACATTCTGTTATAAATTCTATATTTATTAATTCATTATTCACACTACCTCTATAGTTTACTTATTATTATTATTATTATTTTCTCTTCTCTCGTCCCTTTTTCAAATTAACTTTTTTCTTAGAGGGCAATTGTTTGTTTTGTTAAGTTTACAAATATCATTATTTTTTGTTATTAATTTTACTTTTCCCGTTTATAAGAAGCATTATTCTTATCTATTTATTTTATCTTTTTTTTCTTTTAATTATAACATTGAATATAGTTAGGGGTGTCTTTTGTACGACACTATACCACCCCATAATCAACTGTTAAAAAAAATAAATAAATAAATATATATATATATA
>NW_027109720.1:267561-272354 GCF_000696795.3 Halyomorpha halys
TACAACCAAACCATACTTAGTTTTAACTATTCTAGTGTAAATATATCTTGATCCTTCGTTCCTCCTCTGAAAATCTTTTTATCATTTTATCAATTCGTTCATTTTATTACTATCTTTAATAAACTGATTAATCTAAATTTATACTCATTTCTTTTAATTACTTATTCCAAAAATAAATTTCATTCGAAAATCCATTACGTTTGTCAATACAAAGAGATCTTGCAAGATTCTTAGATTTATCCCGCATTTATCGAGTTGGTATATTAACAGGAATAATAGCATGGTATTGTTTTATATCCTGAAAAGATGAGGCAGAAGGGGACTTTGTTTATTCAAAGCTGGTTAAAGTTTCCAATACAACGCAGCTTACAAAAGCAATTTGAAAGGCAGCCTTGTTCTCATGGTCCTCCATTGCATTCGCAATTCAATTAAATTACAAAACATTCTCGTTCCAAGTTCAATAAAGCTTTTTTTTTTGTCCTCTGTTGAATATCTTTTATTAACCACTCGGTTAAAAGCCTCTCGAAATCGAAGCTGGAATAAATTCCTAATCAACGACTGTTTTAATTTATTTTACGTATTTAGTCCATTAACAATCATTTTCACATTTTGAAAATCTTTCACAAATTGGCTTGTTAAAAAAAGTATATATACTATATGACTGTATTTAATAGAATGTCTGTTTTTTTTTAATAACTCACATAATTAATTAATTTGTTTTTTGTATACATTGATATATTTGAAAATGGGGAGTTTTTAATAAATCATAAATCAAAACTGAGATTTGCTTTCGATCAAAAAAGTACTGAATATTTAAAGAAATTTTTGTTTGCAAATTGGTTGGTAGGTACTTCAATTTTTAAATTATAAATCAAGTAGGGAACTTGTTCAAGCCAATGTGGGTTTTCTATTAATAGTTATTTAGTCATTCAAGTTTCTGCAGCCATTGACTAAGAGATGAAACATTTTTGGAGTTAATTAAAACTGGGCTATGAGAAGAACTGCTAAAAAATATTCCAACGCATTTAAGTTTATTCGTAAAATATATGGAATTAGCAAATAATTTATTTTATTCTAATTCAATTTCTAAGGGAGTGTGGTGGCATAGTGGTAAGGCACTATCTACTAACTTCCAGAACCCGAGTTCGAAGTCGGCTAATGAGGATTATTTTTTTTATACTGTAGCCGTGAATCAACCCTGTGGATTCTGAAGCCATCCTGGAGTACAATCAGCCTTGTAAAGTGAGTATCCTTAATTGGGGAAGAATCCTGCGATTTAGCGTGATCTTGAAAATATAACCTCCATGTTTAAACGTTGTTCTAAAAATAGTGGTTCCTTACAAAGTACTGAAGTCATGACCCTTTATGGGTCGTATTAATAAATTTAATTTCAAATCGTACTATTACATTAATATTATAATTTTAATTTCTCAAACTAAGAGCTAAAAAGTGTATATCTTTAAATCTACGTTTTTTGGTTGTTTTTTTTTGTAACTGAATTTTTCAAAAACTATCTAGTATTTTTAAAAATAAATTATTCAATTTTTACTTCGACTATCCAATTTTTTTTTTAATATTCATTGATTTATTTTTCCATTTCCATCAATGTTTTCCTTACCCTCAGAAGTTTCTTTTTCCAATTTAATACTCTTCACTCAACAATAAATTTAAATATAAATTTCCAAAATGAATAAAATTATCTAATTTGTTTTGATTATTAATTTAAATATCTATGTTGAAGATACAACGCAAATAAATTTATTTTACATAATGAGTAAAATACTGTTGTCATTTAGAACTCATGTTCCACATGTTACCAACTCATTCTTCAGGGTATGCTGAGAATCACTTGCTAAGCGTGGGCCTAGATGAAAACACTTGTTATCAATCAAGCATTTGTACACCAACCCAACTGTGAAAAAAATTGTGACTGTATACTGTCCCATACTGATTAATTGTCTATACCAATTGTGCCATCATTACCATCTTCCCTTCGCCCTTAACTTCTTTTCCTACTACGTTCGTGAGAATAAAGTAACTTTTCATCGGGAAAACACTCCACTCAAAAGATTTTTTAAATCATAATAATGATAATAAAGGCTTCGTAAATCCGAAGGTTCGATGCCGAAACCACCTATCGCTGGCTACACACATTTACTCAATAATGCCCGTCCAAACCCAAATCTACCAGATTAGTATTGATGCAATCCTCCCACCTACACTTTGGTCAACCTCAAGGACGTTTACACGACGGTTCAGTGTTTATTAACATGTTAGGGATCGGTTCCTGTTGTTCTACAACCTCATATGAACTGATTATATTTATATTTACTGAGTACAGTTCCTTCGATTTAGCGTTATGTAACTTTATAAACTTAACTTCCATTTAACTCATCCTTTTTCAGCTCGAACATTTCACGTAATACTTTATTTTCAAAAACTTTAAGGCGCTGTACTTCCCTTAGTGTAAGATACCATGTTTCGCATCCACGGTTAAAGAATAGTAAGAAGAATAATAGTTTCCTAACTTTGAAATTGCCTAGACAGATGGCGCGAGTTAAGTATTTTCGAAATTGAAAAATAACAAGCATTGAACTTTGCTTTCATATCCTCATGAATTTGTTTTTTTCTAGTTACCGTTGAACCTAAATACTTATAAAACATTTCTACCTGTTCAAACTTATTTCCTCCTATATCTATATCACCGACGTTGCTCCCATTCCAACTGCTGACCATATATTTTATTTTATCCGTATTCATTTCGAGGCCTAGTTCCTAACTAGAATTTATCAACATTTTAGTTGCATTTAGTTTTATAGTTTCCTTGTTCTCACCTAATAATAACAAATCACTGGAACTTTACCACCTAAAGTTAAACCCTTTTCTAATAATGCAGTCTAGTCCTAAAAGATAGATAATGGAGAGAGATAGTGTTAGTCAGCTTCTTTTAAAAAAAAAATCTACCGTAGTTCAAACTTCTCAGAATAATGATTAGCGGTTCCAACTTCATTAAACGTTTCGGTTATGCACCTTCTTTGTAATTGTAATTTTTGACCTCAAAATTGTCTAAAAGTTTTTTTTAATGCATTTTAATTTTATTTTAATCTGGATAAACGATTATAAAAATTTCTATTTTTATATTTTGAAAAATACAATTTAAAAGATAATCAAAATTTTAAAATAAACATTTTTTATTTAAGAATTAATAGCCGAGTATAACACGGTAGCCTGCGCTCGTTGTAAGCACTGCGGGCCAAGCAACTAAGATGGTAGAGTTCTATGTTCTAACAAACGGCGTTTTCCCCTAGCTAATGACCTAAGAAAACTATCCGCATTTCAAGGACATGGTGTAAGCAGAAGAAAATTGCGGACCCAGCACCCTTCTACTTTGTGAGGAGAGCAGTTATTGTCCCAGGGAGTACGCTGGACAGAGGAAAATACTTGTATTAACTATATTGTCAATTATGAAACACAACTTAGGATAAAATGTTAATGGTTTTATTTGTAGCAATGCGTCGTTAATTAGCAATAGCTGAATAACATAGAAGGCAGGACAGGTAGGAAAATAAAATAAATTATACCGATCTATCTATAATCAATAATGTGGACAGTTTTTTGATGTTGTCGTATACGGTGTATGACAATTTTATTTATTTAAATTAGATCAAATCTAGAAATAAATATAAATAAAATTTTCATTATTATTATGATTATATGGGCAACAGACCATGGAGGTCTAAAGAGCTTATCGCGCGTTTCTTGTTATTATCAATTATTAGTAAGATACAAGCTTGTATGGTCTCAGGAGGTAATGTTCTTGTAGTAGACTCATACGAACTCGATTAGTTCAGCTCACTTCAGGTGAGGATAGAATTATAAGGTGTATTTAATATTTTTTATTCAGTTTCAGAGAAAACATCTCCCATAAATCCTCTATTTTTGGTATTGAAGTTAATACATATAAGAAGATATCACATATTCAATCTATTCTATTTCCTTACTTCCAAATAATGCTTATATTATTTATTTTTGTTTACAAGTTGTAAGATAACCCCATCACAGACATAAAATTCCTTACCTTAGGTCCTGATCACTAAGCTGAGGTCGGCCAACAACGCAGAGACAGAGCAGTACAGGAAGGGCTCGAAGGCACTCCTGGTCCTCATCCCGCTCCTGGGCATCACTTACATCCTCTTCATAGCAGGGCCGCAGTCTGCGGTATACAGCAACATCAGGGCTCTACTCCTCTCCACCCAGGTTTCATTGTTGTCATTTTCTTTGTTATAAAAATTAAACTCACTGTATGTTTTTATATCTCCTACAAGAGCAATAAGAGCTAAATTCTACACAATATTTCGCCTATTTCTAGGGACTTTCGGTGGGCCTGCTGTACTGCTTCCTCAACACAGAGGTACAAAACACCCTCAGGCACCGGTGGCTGCGGTGGAGGGAGGAGCGATCCTTAGCGACCAGGGCTTATACCAAGGATATGTCCCCCAACACCAGGACAGAGAGTATCAGGTATCCAAAGTGAGAAATTTTACTGTACATACACTATTTAAAAAAATGTGTTATTTTATTCAAATGTATATTATTCCGGATAAGTTAATTTATAACTTATGATTATATTTGCCGTGAAGGATCTTATTCATATTCAAAAATTAGTTTTAGAAGAAATATGAACCAAAGAGATCAATTCCCAACTAAGTTGAGTGCAAAAAAAAAAACGTTCCCCATAATAAGGAGGTATGACGCTTGTGAAATCTCTGATTTGTTAACTAAAATATTGCGTT
>NW_027109720.1:272594-277436 GCF_000696795.3 Halyomorpha halys
CAATTTTAGTTATAGTTTTATCAATAACTAATGTTTGCCCAATTCTGTGTACTAATGTAGTTTCGTTCAATTCAGTCAATAATGTTAAATACAACAACCTATAATACATCTTCAACTTTTGTTAACACCCAGTCAGGAATAAGCCTCTATTTCTTCTGTAAAGTAAACTCATTCCGCTCGATAAGCCCATCCATCATTTCCAAGAAAAGCTATGACGATAATCTAAGTGATATTACCTTCTACTGAGGTAAAAACAGGGGACATGGGTCAACCGTGATATTTTGCCTCTGTCCTGTGCTATAACTGCCAGTAGGCGTACGTTATGTTGGATAAAAATATAGTAGAATTACATCATAGTAAGAGTGTTCCTCTTACTTAATTACGAATTAATATTAATCAGCTCTTTTACTAGGATGAAATTCGGAAAAAATAAACAAATATCAAAAATTCAACCAAGAATTAACAAAATCTGTAAAATCAATAGTTAGAAAATTGAAAACCAAAAGTTAATTTTTATTTTCTCGTAACTTCTGCTTCAAAAATTTTCGAAGACCATCCTTAAAACACTCTCGAATTTGACAATACCTCCATATTATTCATTCATTCTTAATTTTAATATTACTATATAACCATACAGTATCAGTATTCTTGTAATATGACATTTTCAGATAGTATTTGAGAAAATTTATTAATATATTTATTAATTAAATTAATTAAAAATTTATTACTATATTCCCATACAGACTCAATATTCTTGTAGTATGACATACTACAAGAATATTGAGTCTGTATGGGAATATAGTAATATCAAAATTAACAATGAATGAATACTAATGAAAATATCAGTGATTATAAATCGTACAAAAAAAAAATTATCATTTATCAGTAATTTAATAATTTGTAAATGTATTTACTTAGTTTATTTTCATATCTTTATATTTACACATTTTTTTTTTCTTCTTTCATTCTTAATTTTAATACCTCTATATTCCCATATAGATTCAATATTCTTGTAATATGACACTTTAAATTTTCTCCAATACTACTTATTTACCTTTATCTTCTTATGCATCTAGTAATTCTATATTTACTTTTATTCATTATGGTTGTTATCTTGTTTTATGTTCTTAGCTCTGATGAAAGCTAGAAATTCTGGCCAAAACTTTGGCACTAATAAATACGTTTTTACTTATTTGTCTTCTCAGCTGACTGCATCCCCAACCATTTTTCTCTCATACATTAACTTTATAAAATTCATGTTTCTCAAAAATAAGAATGTGATACAGCATTCACACTATTTGTTTTAAAGCAAATACCGTGAACTACATCAAAAATTCATTTTTAACAGGACAATATTGAAAATCAAGTCTCCCAACAGTTCAATCAAGAAATAATAAAATACGATGTTGTTATACTTACTATTGAATATAATCTTATAAAAGCAAAAATATATTTACAAAAATTGTAAGGCAATAATTAATATTTTAAAATCAGATGTATTTCCCAGTTTGATAATTTTAAATATAATTATATAAAGTTGACTATTACATACAATATATATTATATTACCAATACCGTGGGTTTAATAATTTTAAATTAATATCTATAAATACATCAATTTTGAATATTTAAAATGATTAATTTACATATACTAGTCTTAAAAAATTGTTTTGTGGAAAGCAAAATGCAATTTGAAAAGATAAGTTTATGATTCTGCAATATAACTGTGATATTGCTTTAAATATAAAAAATGAATAAAAATATTTGTTTTGTAAAAGCATTAAAAAAAAAAAAAACTAATTCTATTTATAAAAAGCTAAAAAAGTTATGATTTAATTGAATACTTATTTTTTGTCAATGATACATTTTTTAGAAGATCAAATATGACAATTTTATGAATAAGTTGTTATTGATTAACTATTTTGAATAGATGGTCTATGAAACCCAGTATAGATTGTGTGACTTGTAGATTATACAGCAGACATGGAATAGTGCCATATAGGAAGCGAGAGTCAACTGGCAGTGAGTCCACTACGATGACACTGGTCCACTCATCCAAATTTTCCAATGGCCCGAGGTCTTCATTCCTTCAACCACCTTCAGAACCTGTTTGAGATCTTCATCATCAACCCTCTGGTTGCTAATAATATATACTTTGATCGATATCAGTCAGCTCTCATTGAATCTTTTAAAAATATTTATAAAAGTTGTGAATTTGACGTTTAACTGATTTAACAATTTCTTTGTTAATCACCAATAATTATAATAAATTTTATATTTCATCCCTCCCTAAATTGTTTCAGATTAAAAAAAGAGGCCTATATTCAAGAATAAATTAATCCATCAATGTATTCCTCCCCTTATTTGTGACTAGATATGTATGATACTAATTTAATTCATGTTAAAATTTCTGACTAAAATAAAACTACTAAAATAATTGTAAATAAATCATTTTTATTTATAAGAAGAAAGGATATCTTTCTGACTTCAATTATTAGAATTATATTCTTATTAAAGTAAAAGTAATGAACTGTTTTGGAAATTATACTATTCGTGTACTTAACTGTTGTTAAGAAATTTTTCAACTTACCAATGATTTATGACAAGTATAGAGAAATAAAAAAAATTCATACACATATACCTCTCCCTATACACCAAAAAGTCATTTCATCTAAAATCACTAGAGGCCTAAACCTCTATATCAGATCAAAATAATAATTATGTACATTTCCTATATCCACTAATTACATTACAATTTTTTTCTTGAATATTTTTTTCAATATTGATTTTTGATAACCAGGTAAATAGCTTAATATCACCACATTTAGAATACTAAAAATTCTTACAGATCTACAACCAATGGTACAAATGGATGTTTGATAGCTCATTTCAAATCTTATTATATGTTCTGTCATTAGACATACAACTTAAGCCTCCAAAAATCTTGATTTTTGAAAATTTCAAAAATACCATCAAACAAGGCGGTGAAAAAATGGGTAACTCCAAGGCTGAGGGTAAAAATGGGTCACAAGTAAATAAAATCAAGGTATTAATTAGATGCTACCATTCATTAATCTACCATTCATTAGAAAGAGTATCATAAGTGTTAATTACCCCAATGTAATCAGTACAAAGATTTGGGGGTGCTGAAAATCGAAGGGCATCCCAAGACCTTTGAATAATTAATTATTTAAACCAGTGGTGGCCAACCCAAATGATCTGGCAGGGCACTTTGGAAATGCATCACAACCCTGCAGGCTGCATATATCTTCCCACATTAGCTTTACTCCCACTATAGACATTTTTTTGGACTGAAAAATTGAAACATAATAAGTTATTATATTATATATTATTGTTCACTATTATTCTTACATATAAACTTAGATTAAATGACGGTAATGCTAAATGCACATTGTAAAGAAATAATAAATGTTTTCACAAGGATATTATTTTAAAATTAATGTTAATTTTTTCACATAATTTTATCAGTTATTTTTTGAATGTATAGATGCATTCATAATTTATTTTTTAATACATTAGTTTTCACCTGCTTTAGCCATTATAAAATAAATACATTTTCTAAAACTATTATGAATATATATTAAAAATATTAAAGGAGGGCCACTCCTGGTTTAAACAATTGAAAAATTCCAAAAAATTTAATAAATTCGATGCTATTTGATCAAAGAAAGTGTGGAGGAAAGAATGAAGAAGGAAAGAGGAGTACAGTGATACGAAGGAGAAAAAAAATTCTAATAATAAGGGAAAAACTCAATGACTATTGCACAAGTCCATGCAAAAATAGTGATAAATAGCTATTATTTGTTATATTGTTGTTTATTCATTGCGGTTCTTATCTCGTTTGTACTTAGCCTCGATGAAGTTCTGACACATGGACCAAAATATTTGTACTAATAAATTTCACTTGTTTGTGACTCTTGATAAGATCGTTACCTGGCCAAATTTCTATTGAGTAAATATTGTACATTTTGTATTTATGCAACACAAATATGTTTAAAACAAAAACAAAAACTGACCAAATTTGAATAAATTATAGCAAAATGCTATGAAAATCCGACCATTTTCATAAGTTCCAATTCCCTCCTCAAATCAAACACCACTTATCCTACCTTTATCTTTAATGACTATCCCCATCACTTTCAGTTCTTCTGTCAAAAACTTGGGTATTACTATTGACTAAATCTAATCCTAAAAAACTCTTATTACCCAAATTTCCTGACAGTCAATAAGTATACTTAAGCTATTCTATCGCTCTGACACCTATTTTCATAACTTGCACAAAATTTCTAGCAATTTTCCTACATCAACAGCCTTCTCCAATTCAAATCCTCAATTCACTCACAGGAAATAATAACTCGCCTTTTTGACTCCTATTATTCTGAAGTGCAATACTCGAACATATTTCTTTAACCTGCACCCCTGCCCTATGTAATTTTATTTCTTCTAATATGTGCTATACTTCTTCCTTATCTTCATTTAGATCCCTTCAATACCTTCTCACATCGCAACTGATGTTCTCTAATCATGACAAATTAATTTAAGAATAGAATTAAGACTAGAAGTACACTTAATACTTTTGTAAAATATTCTATAGTTTACCCATGATGTATTAATTTAAACATGAGTCATGTTATTTGTGGCGTGTACATGAGTCTGTGTATACATGTGGATATATACATATATATACACATATATACCAGGTCATTCAAAAAGTCCTGTCGTTTTTTTGGGGGAAATTATAAATAAATAAATATTTTCAAATAATCACCTTTATTCATCAAAATATCCACCGTTACAGTCGGTAACCTTCTCCCAACGAGC
>NW_027109720.1:278383-301019 GCF_000696795.3 Halyomorpha halys
TCCTATTCATAAAGTATAAACATTTGTGTTTACATGGATAAAAGTTGTATTGAACGGAATTAATTAGCAAACAACCTAGAATCAAAATAAACAACGAACAAACGAAAAACGACAGGACTTTTTGAATGCCCTGGTATATATATATATATATGTGAATTTATGCATAAGTGTTACTTATGAATTAATTTATTATTTTTTGTTCTTTTTTTTTTTTACTTATTTTATTTTTAATTGATAATAAGAATTTATATTATTTTTTGGACTGGTATTTTTAATTGTAGATATAGGATAAAGTGAGTTGTTTTTACTATTTCAGTTTCTGGTTAGATGTATTTTCTTTTAATTGTACGTTTCAGTTATTTTGAAGGGATCTAGTCCCTGAATAAAATTTATTTTATATTCTATTCTTTACAACAGTGAATGAATTCCCGACTATCTTCTTCACATAATAAATTGGTGGTCAACAATAAACACATCATTGTGAAATATTTAGTTAGTTACTAGATTATTAAAGAGAAATACTTATTTGTAAATTACTATGTATATAATAAAACTGTTGTAAATATTGCTAAGTAAATATAAGGATAATTGGATTTTTCATTGTACTTCCAACATTGTATGCATTGTATTTTCTAGAAAATGTTTATCAAAAATTGAAAAAAAAAAACCAAAAAATCTGATTTTGTCTTTCTTGTTACTTTTTTCTGTTCCTGTAGATTTATGCCTTCTTATCACTTGTTAAAAACAAGTTGTTTCTACATTTAAAAAAATGTCCTAAAAATGATCTGTAATTCTAATTACTAAATATAATATTGGTTATGTATATTGAGAATGATGGTTATGTATATTTCTGTCTCTCTCTTTTGGTCATAATATATTATAATATTCCTAATGTATATATGTTATAATATGTTAAAATATTATAAATTGAGACAAACAAAAGATATCAGATGTATTTAAAATTTTAAAACGTCAAATGTAGCATGAAGAAAAGGTAATTTATAAACCTATGTTTAATAGTGCATATATGATGCTCTATTAAGATTCAGATGTTAGTTATAATAATTTATCTCTGACATTTCACTTCACTGCCAAGCAAATAAAGAGTCCAAGGGAAGAATGATTTTACTATAATAAAATCTCAGAATTTCATGGTTATGGAAAATTTCTTTTAAGCCTTGTTCTGAAATTTAGTATAATCTTAAAAAATTTAAGGAGACTGCATAACTTAAAATAAAAAAAAAAACATTGTTTTATTTCACAAAAAATGTATGGTCAATGTGTTTGATTTAAAAAAAAATTCTCGGTCAGAAAGTGAGAAAAAAAAATAGCTAAATCAGTGGTCCCCAAGAGCCTTGAGGAGGCTGCAAGTATCCTCCAACAAATATTTTGTGAAGATTTACATTATAACTGTTTTACTGTTTACATATGTTGATTTTTTCGTGTTAGGTGAAAAGTTTTAACAAGTAAAAACACAATATAAGTGCCTCAGAATGAATCCAATCAGGAACCCCCTTAGTCCCAAGTCAACATTTTCTACTTTTGGCCTAGTAGTCCATAGAATTCTACGAATTGGGAACCACTGGTCTAAGAAGATCACTAGAAACGAAATCACCATTCAATAGTACTTCTCATTCCTCAAAAGATAGTTCTGCAGTTTCAATTTTCAAAAAGTGGACTAAACTCATTCTTCACATTCTTGGACTCATCCAAATTCAATTCACTAATTTATTTTAAAATCAAATAAGGTGGTGACTCCTTATGACATTGTTAAATATTCCAAATGATATAAACAGTATGAAATACTTAAATTGTTTTTAGATTAGAAATATAGGTGAAAATTGTAGTTATTTAATTTAATATTTATTAAATTATTTAAATAATAAAATAAATGTTTAATATTTATTTAATTTCTTTATACCTTTTGTTTTATAATTTGCCCAATTATTCTTTAATGTTTTTTATCTTTTTTAAAAACTCTAATAAAAATGGTAAACAACAAGTTTTCTTTGTAGCAATAGACTAAAACTGAAGTAACGCAAGTGGCCTCTTATTATTTTTTTAAACCAAAATTCTAATTGCACAATTATAAAATTAAAAACAATTCTTTAAAATAGTAAAAATAATAAATAAATGAGTTCTTAACGCAAATAAAAGAAGAGAAACACAAAACGCGTGTATTAGGGAAAAAAAAAAGTACTGAGGACTGCCATTATAAATCAGGACAAGAGGAAAGGCAATCACTTTAGTCCTATTGAGGAACAACACAACAGCAAGAGATGGGAAGTTTGAAGCGTTTGTGGAAGACTAGGGATATATGACATGGTATTTGATACATACATATACATCAGTATTACCAACAAGGTTGTAAACTTATACAGACTCATGACTGTATGAAGTCTTTTAAATGTAAAACCAAGTCTATTCTTGACATAACCAAGGTATGCAGAACAAAATGACATTCATACATCAAAATATGAATATAGGAAATAAAGTTTCACACTCATATTAAAATCATAATTTTCTTTCGTAATTTAGACTGTTATCGATTATATAATAAATGAAAATAATAGTTTCATGGTAAGAAGAGTCTTCACTTGTTTTGGAATATACATAATTTAGTAAGAACCACTGTGATAATTGATATTTTTCTTATTGTTGTGTATAAAATTTCTATTTACAAAATGAAAAGATTTCATATTCTTCTATATTTATAAGATTTCATAAACAAAGATTATTAAATTTTATAACTAGATTGCCTGTACAATCAGAGGAATTTGTATTCTTATTATTTTCTTCACACAATTATTGTTTATCGATAAAAAATCTCACCATCAATCACTCTTCCCATTTCCATTGTATAAAAAGTATAGTTGCCCCTAAACTGTAACATACCTTATACTGGCTTGATTGCCTTATCCCAACCACTACTATCTATCTCTGATTCACATATATTTCTTCCACCCTTTCTTGCTTTCTATACCTTCTATATAGAATTACACAATTATAAATTAATAAAATTACATTATTTTTTATCTTTTCTTCATGTTTTTTTTTCCCCAATTGATCCTATTGTCTTTATGTAATGTCCGTTTGTATCACATTTATCTTTCTCCATAGTATGTTCCAAATTTTTAAGATTGTTTAATTTTTTTTTTTTTTTTGGTTTCTGCAAGTTTTCTCAAATTCTATAGATCTGTAATTAAAAGATTTAAGATCTTATATTGAAAATTAAATCCTCATATTTTACTAATGCTAAAGTGTAAATCACCCACAGAAGTCAGGTTTAGTATTCCGTCTCCTAGTGTGTACAATGTTTGTTTTTTATTTCTCTTATATCTACTTTTCTTTTTTTACAATTAATTACATCTCCTGTTCATTTTAAATCTAATAGTCTATGGTATTTATTTTTATATATACTCATTATTGCACATTTTATTTTTATTTCTTTATGTATTTTTATATAATTTTTTCACTTATATTTACATAATTTTTAACCCTACCTTAGTTTACTTCTTTGTATCTTATTATCTTACCTTTTCAACATATTTTTAGTTTTTTGTATTTTTTTTAGCCCTGCAACACATCAGTAAATAAATAGTTGTTAACTATTTTTTTTTTCCCTTTTTGATCACACCTCTGACCATTACCTTCATATTAAAAAAAAGATTTTACCTTTTTAAGAAACTTTAATTAAACAATTATAGCAATCGAATATACATGACTCTTCTTATACATATTTTTCTTCTACATATTTCTTGTTTCTATGGCTCTTCTTATACATGAACATCAATTTAAAAATCACATGTATTTTAAAAATTTTCTACCTTCCTCCATTTACCCCATTGGTGTAAGTAAATCAAACAAAATTTCTTATATACCCTCTGTATTTGGCAATTATTTCATTTTTCAGGTTTTATACATAGCCATAATTATTTTTTACTGGTTTTCTCTAAAGAAATATAATTCCTAATTACATCTTCAATTTGATCCACTATTAACATGCACAGTAAAGGTTTTGGAATAAAAAAACCAGACTGGGCAAGTGCCAGGCAAGTTTACAATATTCGTGTTGAAACAAACCTTTTGTCGACTTATATTCAAAAGATGCATTTTTCAACGTTTGGAATATTTTCAAAATTAGAATTTTTCTCTATATATTTTTTTTAAACTATGCCGCCTCTTTTTCATTTTTTAAAAGCATTTTTCAATAAATTATGCAGTTAACCAAAATTGTTGAACCATAATGTTATCACCTTGATGTATAAGGGTCATTCTCACAGAAAGGACCAGAAATGATGTAAAAACCATTATTGGTGTCCCATTTATGACTAGAGCTGGAAAAAAGCTTAAAATTGTATTTATTTAAGATCTTGTCTCTCTTTCCTGTGCAAAAATCACAACAACTAGTTCTTCTAGCATAAGTCACATACTTTTGGACATTCAATAACGATTGTGCTCATTACCAGGACAGATAAGACGTGTCCTATGCATTGTTGTCACAGTCCTGTCCATTTTGTTTTTCAGATTTTAACCTCAAACCTTTATTTTTAAAGTTTTGCTCTTCACAATTTCTTAGCAGTCCAAATACTGACTAAGCTCTTGGTTCAGTAAACCTGGAGGGTTCAGTGAATGTGAACATTAATAGGATGTGAATACCAAAACAACCTGTACCAAGCTCCTCACCTAATTGTTAAAATACGAATTTCAACCATTTTTACTTATTACTCTGCCGTTGTGCAATGGGTGAAGAAGTTTCTACTTCTATAATATCTTTTCAGGGAATGTTTCAACAAGGATATTTTAGAAAATGGAATATTTTGTCACTTTCCTCTCCTGTACATTCATAGCAGTTGTAGGATGGTACCATAAACCCAATAATCCTTAGAATTAGAAATGTTAAAATTTATGGTCAACTAAAGGTAAATAATAGAAGAAAATAAAAAATGGTTATGCTAGCTCTCAATTTGGACAAAATAGATGGTTAATTTATTTTTTTCACCTTTTGTGAAAACTATTATTGTTTTTCTTTCTCAAGCCTACTTACTACCTATCTAGAGAAAAAACAAGACAAAACCATGATCTCGAAGTTTCTTTCTTATTTATTTATCTACTAAAAGTAATATTTATTACTTTAATAGTTATTTAATTTCAATGTATTTTAAAGTGTTTTCTGCTTGCTTAGAGTACCATTACAATTTTGAACAATGAAACTCAAAACCATCTCATTTCTGTGTGAATTACATGTGAGTTTAAAGGGTTCTGACAACTAGTAAAAAATAAAATTAGTCATAATTAATCCACATATGCAATAAGGAACCAATCTCTTTATGAAATTGTGTTTGATAATCTGTTTCACTTCTTGACATAAACCTAAGACCTTACTTTTATCTTCTTTAAACATAACATAGAGCCTTGGGTTTTGGTTGAAAAATGAAAAAAACTGTTGGTTGGTTCCTAGTTGCATAAGTAGGGTCAATTAAAGCAATGGTTATTTTATTCATGAAGGAAATAACAAGTAATGGGTTTTTATTAGTTTTGTTTTTAATAAAAAATTATTTTTGTGATATTGAGATAATTAATAAATTTTACAAATTCTTAGATGAATCACAAGTAAGCAACAATTAAATAACAAATATTAATTGAAATTTAAATTAAGATAAATCTATAATAAATATTAATTGAAATTTAAACTAAGATAAATCTATAACAAATTAAATTTTTATTTTTACAATATAGATTGACATTATTTTAAAATTTAATAATAATAAGGTTTACAAACATTAGCAACTAAATAAATGTGACATCAATGAAATGATAATTAATCACAGCCATAACAACTTCATGATATAGTTATACAATACACTATATATTGTTTGATTAATGGATTACAATGATATAATTTATACATCAAATACTGTTAAAAATATAATACTTTTAATTATAGCTGGAGAAAGGAACAAGTTTTCAAGTCCAACAATAATATTAAAAAGATTATCTAGTAACTTAGATAATAGTAAGTCTTACAGTTGTTTTATTAAAGCTTTCATAAACTATATAGTACAATATACAGATATATTTTACTTTGTATTAATTAAGAGCAAAAGATTTTATTTTTTTATATTGTTAGGTTTAGTAAGATTAGAGCAAATATCAGGAAAGCTCCTTCAACAAAAATCACAAACTTTTCTCACTCTTTTAATTTGTATGAAAACCTTCTAGACAATAACTCTTCTCAAAAATTTGTCAATAGCCTTTCTAAGGAATATAAAATTTTCTTTACAGGAATATTTTATCATCAAAAATCATAACGGATGAAACTTTTTATCTTGAAATCACAAACCCTTTCTGAACTTTTACTATTTCACTGATAATGTAGTAATGCCTACTTATTCAAATAATTAACATTTTATTGAGAATAGTAGTTGTCTCGAAAGAAACGTACTTCAACAATAATAGTTTTAGGTTAAACGCATAATTTATACTCAACGAATTTGATACCCCTCTTCATTCCTCTAATGTCATGCTACATTGTAATACATCTGTTGAGTCTTATAATTCATAATTAACTTTTACATTTATTTTACTTGTTGTAAATGGATTTTTTATTTTTTACTCACTAAAGTTATCTCTACAACAGTTTTCAAGTTCAAAAGTTAGCTTTACACTACTCCTTACTAAACCAAACAATATAAAAACCATAAATAGTTTACCCTAACCAAAGTTGGGCAAAAAATAATTAAAATTACAATTAATTTTCAAATACTATAAATTGAAACTAGGAAATAAAATTACAATTTATATTGTTAGTTTCAAAAACTTGATGCACCAATTTAATTGTAATAATACTCCGAAATTGCACTTACTAGTTTAACCAAAGTAATCGCAATTACATTTTACTCTAACTAGTAATTGGAATTACTTTTTCCCCAACATTGACTGTAATTTTTCAGTCAAAAATTAAACACAATAGTGCTTGATTTATAAATTTATGTTTTGAATATTTCCCTCCCGCAAACTAATATAGCGTTTTAATTTTTAATCTAAAGGCAAGTTAAAAAAAAAATAAAAAATTTATAATATAAAAAGTCAGAAACTAAATACTTATATTAACTATAAAAACTAACCTTCAGACAAATAGCCCATCGCTGGATTTTGTACCAATTTCATTTTCTGCAGAACTTCTGGGGATAATTCTTCAAGCTTCTGGACACAAACATTCTTATGCGCAGATACTGGCATCCTGGTGCTTAAACGTGAAGATCGACGTACAGGTGTAACAATTATCTCATTTTCTGTTCTGGTACTCAAACGAGCAGATCGACGCACAGGTGTGACAATTATCTTAGCTACATCATTTTTCCTGAAAACAAATAACATTCAGCCTTAAACTTTAAAGAACTTATAATGTTGGTCTTGGATAGATAACAGATAAACCATTTGTTAATGCATGAATGATCTAGAGCAAATTTTGGTCACAATGTCTGGGGTGGAATTCCGTGCACTATGACCTTCAAAGCGATTGTAGAAGACAAAACTTTCTAGCAATAGATTAATGCATTCTGGGAATTTGCAAAGGTCACAAATTCCTAGAGTTCTGACAACCTGTAACTGGCCACACGGCACAATATACTTTGACTTAAGTGAAACGTGTCACCGGACACAACGCGTAGATTCGTTATTATTATCTTTGTCAGGATATAAACCTAATCATGATTCTTTGGTTAGAGACATGCAAAAATAATCTTCCCATTCAAGTTAAGGCAACAAAGTAAATTCTAAATCTGTCATTATCTGTAACTACTTTGAATTAATAAATATTATTAATAATTATCCATGTTCAATTAATTCTCCTAGACGTGAGTTTTTTTGACCATTTAACTAATTACTGTTTTTGGTTTTAAGTAGGTACATAAGTACATAGACAAGCTGTATACCAATATTCCAGTTCGAGTAAGTTATATTATTCTTTCATGATAAATTTTCCTGACCCAAAAAAACAAACAACACGAAAGTGAAATAATGAAATCAAATTATCAGCCTTACTGTGCACTTTTGTAACAACCTTTTCATATTTGTGAACAAATAGTACAACATCTACACTGAAGTTGATAAAAAAAATAAATTACATTTTAAGTAAGTAAAAATATATCTCGAACAAGTGTCAGAAAATTGAATTTTTTAGGTACTACATGTATGGAACAGTGCTATCAAAAGTTGGGTCTGGAATTTCTTCATGAGCCAATATCTCGAAAACTTTATAAGTAATTTAAAAAATAAAAAATAGTTTTGAACACATATTTCTCTTATCTACCCATACCATACTGGAATGCAACTTATACTGAAACAGTGTATAAAAATAGTATGCATTTCACAACCCTTCTCATCTTAGACTACGCCTATGTAAGTCGATTGCGACACACTTTTAAGCTAAAAAGTAGATCTTATATACTGAATAATTGGCCTCCCCTGATCTAAAGTTAATAATATTAATAACTTCTTAAATAATAACTAGCTTTATATGAACCTTTACAAAAATGCTAATACTGAGCTCAGTTCTTAATTTTACCCAAGAAACACAGCAAGAGCTTTTACAGTTTACATGATCACTCTTCCCATTTTGATACTTTTTATTTAGTAGTTAAACGTTAATTTTTTGTAACCATTTTTAATATAGTCCAGTAACTGTCCAGTAATTCTGAAACTTTTTTTTTCTATAAATTGTTTATTAATTTTGAGAGAACTATATCTCATGAAATATTAGACGTATTGATGTCTATTATTAGCAATCAGATTAAGGCTTATTAAATTTACTATCAAGTAATGTACAACATTTATCTTCATAGAAATAGAGGTTTTCTTTTGATAAAATAAATTCACAAATATTGGTATCTAATCTAGTTGTTCAGAAAGAGCTTTTAGTAATCCATATGAAAAACTCTCAAAAACTCAAAGAGAAACTAGTTAAAAGTACTATAAAGTAATTCATAAAACCTATCTTCATAGGAGTAGTAGTTTTCACGATATTTGCCAAAATATATTAACAAAATGTTGGTTTCTGGTTGTTCGGACAAAACTTTTGGTTTATGAAAAATCTGGTGTGATGTACAGATTACACAACTTTGACTCTATCCTACTTACATCTCCAAGTTTTTTGTAGGTAAGAGAGCTCATGTTTAAGTAATAGATATTTTGGGGATATATATAAAAAAAAAAAAAAAAAAGACCTTTCTAAAGCTTCCTTTAAATATGCTACTTTATCTTCCTATAACACAATTTTAATTTTATAAATGCTCATTTTATCTTTAGAAATTCTTTAGGAACTACTGCTTCCTAGGCAAGTAAAGTAGCATGAATAACACAAAATATCTGCTAGGGAAAGTAAATCTATGCTTTTAAGAAAGCTTATAGCAAGAAATTCCTTCAGAATCTTTATAAAAATGGCCCGAGAAGCACATATGTATTGTTCCTAGTATCTCCCCGTCCAACATTAATCTGATGATGGGGTGTACAAGACTAAGAACATTATATTTACTTTACAACAGGCCCCAATTAGATTTTGGGCCTATTGATAAGTAAAATAAACACAATAAACCATAGAAAAATTAAATCTTTGTATATCCACTTTTTTGTCACAAGATTACAGAAAACAGTTGAATGTAGCAAAAACTATTTCACATGTTGTGGCGCTGAATAACAATATGAAGTTTCATCTAAATTGATTAAATCATTTTAAGTAGAACTTATTTTATTTATGTCAGAATTTTGACCTAATTTGGAAGAAGATTCAGATGTGATTGAGAGTAGTATATATGAAAATGAGAGCATGAATCAACTTCTCATGCAACAACCAATAATGGCTTCTCATTAAATAAAATATATATATACACAAGTATTATCTCATTACAGGGAGGTTTTCCATCGCCTAGATAGCATATTTAATTCACACTTGATAACACCACAGAAAAAATTAAATTAAATCTTGAATCACTCTGATGAAGGCCCACAATTTAAGTTGAAAAGTTGGCATGAATACTTCTGTCAACTGATCTCACCCCCACCAACTCCTTATAAGAATTTTATTAAATTTATTATTTTTTTCTTTTCTTATCTTAGTTATCAAACTAATACATTATTTTTTAACAAATGTTTATATAGGTTTGATGATTATTTGATATAGTGTGAAGGGATAATCGACCAGGCCAAATCAATTGATGCCACTTATAACTTGAGAGTGCTGTGGTGTTGCCCCAACATACTCAGCCACCATGGCTTTTCAAAATTATTATTAATTTATTAAATACTAGGACAACTTTTTTGTGTACAACAATGAACAATTTTTATAAGTAAATTAAAAGAAAGATAGAAAATTAAGATTTAATACCTGACTTCACGGACAGCAAATTTGACTGTAGATGATTGGAGGATGTTTGTAGCATCCAACAAAACATGCTGTCTTTCTCTTTTCATTGGAGTAAAACATTCTTTATCACTTGCCACATCATCCTTATTGGCGATGCTTATGTTAGCAAGTTGGTTTTCGACACACTCAATTTCCTGAAGAAAAAAATAATCAATTGTAAATAAAACAACTGGTTGTAATAAAATTAATAATAAAAAACTTAAAATATTAATAAAATAATTGCTTAGTTTGAATCAAATTAGTACCTTATGAAAATATTCATAAAATAAATACTTAGTTTGAATTAAATTAGTACCTTATGAAACAATTTATCATTTAGACAAGTATAATTATGAGAGATAGCTGACCGGGGATGACATATGAGGAAAGGTGGTTGGGGTGCGGTCAAAATGAAACACAAATAAGTTGGTGTAACCTATTTAATTGTCCCAACGTTTTGGCT
The DNA here is from genome assembly GCF_000696795.3 of Halyomorpha halys. Lineage (NCBI taxonomy): Eukaryota > Metazoa > Arthropoda > Insecta > Hemiptera > Pentatomidae > Halyomorpha > Halyomorpha halys. The sequence continues at coordinate 289,249 of NW_027109720.1, forward strand.
AGAGTTTCTAGCCTTCTTCAGGGCTAAGAACAGAACTAGATAATAACCACAATAAGTATAGAAAATATAAACAGAATGACATAAAATGAATAATTTTACAGAATAGAATTAATAAAATGGTTGGAGAAGTTTGTCGGGGGGTGCGGTCAGCAAAGAACCACATAAATAAACAAAACCATATTTATTTATTTTATGCCGACGTTTCGACCTGAATTTCAGGTCTTCATCAGGGCTATAGAACAAAAGAGATAACAACAACATTTAGAGAAACATACAATTGAAAAGGAATAGTATACAAACAAATTTAGAATTATACAAAATATTGACTTAAATCATAAATGATAAAAATTGATAACTAATAATTGAATAATAAAAAAAAAATTTTAATTGATTGATAATCGAGGAATTAGATGGTAGTAGATTGAAAACAGTGACAGATGAAATATAATATCATGTAGGTAAGAAGATATGTATAATATAAGATATGCAAGTAGTGTCTAGAAAACTGAAAAAATAAATAAATAAATTGAACACTATGACAGACAATGAAAAATAGCGAGTGGCTTATATCTGTAATTCAGATATTTGGATTTAATTCAATATTTTGTATAATTCTAAATTTGTTTGTTTACTATTCCTTTTCAATTGTATGTTTCTCTAAATGTTGTTGTTATCTCTTTTGTTCTATAGCCCTGATGAAGACCTGAAATTCAGGTCGAAACGTCAGCATAAAATAAATAAATATGGTTTTGTTTATTTATGTTGTTCTTTGCTGACCGCACCCTCCGACAAACTTCTCCAACCATTAATCTACGGTCAACCATCTAAACCTCATAATTAATAAAATGAAGTGATGAGAGAAGTGGGAAATAAAATGTAGACATAGGTATAGTAAAATTACTTATATTTTGCATCTTTATCAATTATTATAGTTACATATATTTTCTTTCTCTCAATTTTCTTTTTCTTTCCATATTTCAATTTTTAAATCATTAATAACCAATATGTTCATACTTCTTTGCATTATATAACTTCATTTTTATTTTATTTCCTTAATTATGTTATTTTACCCACTCTTTCAATTACCTATGACTACATTTTATTTCCCACTTCTCTCATCACTTCATTTTATTAATTCTATTCTGTAAAATTATTCATTTTATGTCATACTGTTTATATTTTCTATACTTATTGTGGGTATTATCTTCTTCTGTTCTTAGCATTGAAGAAGGCTAGAAACTCAAGCCGAAACGTTGGCACAATTAAATAGGTTACACCAACTTATTTGTGTTTCATTTTGACCGCACCCCCAACCACCTTCTCCTCGTTAGACAAGTATAGTTATCAAAAAGAGCAATGATAATCCATTAGATGGTTCTGAGTTATAAACATCTAGTGAGGTTTCTAGGATAAGATGAGATATGTAAGATAAATATCTTCAGTAATTAGAAAGGTGACAAAGATATAGTTTAAATATTGACATATTGATATTAAATACCTCAGTATAGATTAAATCATATAATGTCCAAAAGGTATAGTTTAAATATTGACAAATATTAAATGTTCTGAATTATGATTTCCCAATATTAGCTCATTTATCTTGTGTGATTTTGAAATATACTTTGGGATACCTCAGCTTTCTCCATGGTGGATGTTACTCCGATAAATTTTTAAATCTATAAAACTATGAATCCATTGAGAATACAGAGGTTGGCTTGGGTTATTGGTCTGACTTCAGAAAGATGATAGGATCATGCAGAAAAGGCATCCTAAGACTATAGTGCTATTAAGTCAAAACAAAAAATCCATTAGTGCCCTTAATTAACCCAAAAGGGTCAGGTAAAGAAGAATACACTTCTACAAAACATATCAAATTTATCCCGAAATTTGAAGACATCACCTTATTTTATTCAGAGGTAAAGTAGATTAAAATAAGCAAAACATTTATTTAAATTTTAATGCTATTACAGATAGTGTGGACTTCATTCCATTATGATCATTTATAGTAATCTACCTTCATGATTAGTTTATTTCTGATTATGACTGGTTTTATGAGCAATTAATATGCTTTACACATGGTCAAGCATAAAATATTGGAATACCATACTCCCCTCCTTAGTTAATTAGTCCTAACTGAACTTTTACCATTTTTAATACATGAAGTTTCATCATTTTTCTTTTGTTTCAGAGGTTTTTGTTGATACAATTTCAAATTTAAAGTAAGAAATGCACAAAGGAGACAGGTTATTTTTAGCTTGTGCAACATATGGAAGATATCACAGCTATACAGAATGTTTCAGGGTTAACTGGTCAGACTGAAAATATGAACTAACAAGCTCAAAACAAGAAAAAAAATTCCTCTAAAGGTATGTCCGTAAACGCTTTGTTTAGGAGACATTCACACCTGAAGATTTTCATTGTTATGAATTATTTACGGTAAATGGAATAAATAAACCTATTTATTTGTTCTAACTACTTTATTAATTAAATGTAAACATTAAGATTTATATTAAATGTTGTTCAAAGTGAAGGTATATCCGCAGATGCTTTGGTTAGGAGATGGATTAGATAGAATACTAAAATGGCCTTTTATCTCTAATTGTATAAAAACTATTGGCAACATAAGGATTAATACTATTTGGAATTAGCATTAGGAACTGTCAATATAATTTATCAGTTTGCAAGAGGCTTTTGCAGTGTACTCATCATTATGCCTTCAATTTATACTAATGGTGAATATGCCAATATGGTGATTGTGTACCGTTTTTGCAATGCTAATGCTTATACTGCCCATCTTAAATATGCTTGGCTATTTACAAATAGATTACCAAACAAGTCTATCTTTAGCTCCACATTTCAATATCTTAGAGAAACTGGTACAATTGCTATAATACCACGTGCTGATGATATTTTTGCCCCTTTACAAAATGAAGAAAGGAGTGCGACCATATTACAATATTTTGATGATAATCCATCTGGCATTTACCATATGACATTCTCTGGACAGATGAAGCTACCTTCACAAGAAGAGGTATCTTCAACCAAAAAATAGCCACCTTTGGTCGCAGCAAAATCCCCATGCGATTAGTGAGCATCATTTTCAGCAATGTGCGATTGGTAATAATAGACAATATCTTAATAGGTCCGAATTTTTTGCGGTCTCGATTCAATGCAGGCACATTTCTGGAATTTCTAAATAATGATTACTTAGTTGAATATATTCCACTACAACTGAGAAAGGACATATGGCTTCAATTAGATGATTGTCCTGCACATTATGGAAGAGGTCCACGACAATGGCTAAATGTTAATTATCCCAATCAATGGATTGGTGGTGCAGGACGTGTGGCTTGGTGTGAATATCTCCTTAACAAAACGTTTGCGGACATACCTTTAGAGGAAATTATTTTCTTGGGTTGAGGTCCTTATTTCATATTTTCAGTTTGGCCACTTAACCCTGAAACACCCTGTATATATGCATAGAGAATTTTGAAAAAAAAAAAAAAAGAAGCAATATTGTGATTTTGCAGATAGGAAAATTTAACTAAGGATGGTAGAGTAGTACTAAATTTCGAAACCATGCTGAAACAAATTTAAAAACTAACTCACCTTTGAAAGATCATTATCACCTTCTGAAGATATATCGTCATACCGTATTATAGAAGCTTCTAAAACAAGTTAAAGAAAAACATAAGAAAACTGAAATTTTAAGTGCTTTTAATTTTATTTTTTAACTACTATTGTTCAGTTTGAAATTGGTTTTAGCCTGGACTATAGTACATAATAGCCCATTAAATAGAATATAGCCATAAGCGAAATAAAGAGATAAAGAACATAAAAAAAATAAATAAATAAAATTCGAATATTAAGGAAGTATTTACAAAAATAGGGATTTGAACGAGGGAACTGATTACAATGCCATAGGTACATGGTCTATGGCAGGAGTGAGGCAGCTTGGGTTAAGAGGGACCTGTCAGATATAGAAGTTTGTTGGGGAAGAGGGTAGAAGTCAGATTGAATGGACTTGATAGTAAGAGACCCAATAGAGATTTAAAATGCAAGTTAAGAGAGATATGGGAGGGGCACTAGCTACAGTCTAATAACCTGGTATGGGAAAAACGTTAAAAAATACTACATCAGTAGAAAGGATAGATAAAGCAACTTGAACTCACCAAAATACAAGGTTATATGTGTATTTCTAATGATCCTGAAAACAACATGAATTGAGCAGTTCATAAGATGTTTAAGTTTAGCTTCGAGTTCATCCTAGAGTCAACTGTAAACTAGATGGTCATAGTCAAAGTCGAGGAAAACAGGGGAGGAAACTATGAGTTGATGGGTTTTAAGTGAAAGGAGATAGCCGGAACAATAAATAATGAAATTTGTAGATTGAATAAAATTCAAGGAATTCTTGGCACTAAATATTTCTGGCTTTTTCTGCAATATAAAGAAAGTTATATACTTAGTATTTAATAATTAAGATATGAAAAAATAAACAATGTTTTTAATATAATTGTTCATTAACTTTTAATGTTAATAAAATTCACAATTTCGGTTTATACAATATTCATAACTTATTACCGTAACTGGTCTCCTGGTTTTTTCACAAACATAAAATTTTAAATTAACCTTAATGGATTTGTTGAGACTAATTTTTTTATGCACAAAATACTTTTTTATTATACCTCGATAACTATTTTACCATTAAAACTACTGTTTTTCTAAAAAAAAAAAAATTTGAAATGACTGACTGACACCTGGTAAATCATTACTTTTTTAAAATACAGTAGAGTGTCGATTATCTGAACTAATGTTGCCAGGTAAGGTTTAGATAAGGGACGTGACGGCTGTGCGGGTTGGGGGGCAGGTCCAATTGGCCTTGGGTTCGAGGGTTGTGGGTTCGATTTCCACCTGGCCAGTTAACATTAATTTTTCGGCGGTCCCAAGGAATGAATCTTGACAATCTTGGTTGGAGCAACTTAGGTACCTGCTAGGAGTTGGCAAAAAGGACCACTAGGCCCACTTGTCGGACTTGTTCCCCTCACCAAATACCAGTACCAGTAGGTTTAGATTATTGAAATTCACTTTAAAAAAATAAAATGCCAATCACCATGTTAATCTAAAACTGTTTTTATTTTATTGTGATAACTGATCAATAAACTGAATTCATCGAAAAACTAACATATCTCATACTGCTACAACTATACTTATAAGGAAACAAAAAGAATGGAGTTCCATAACAATAGTTCTAGAAAATCAAATTTTAGAGAAAATACTCTTCAAACTTATTTTCTAGGAGATCATTTCTGTGGAGCCAGTTCAAATAATTGATGTTCCTATGATTGATGCTCTACTATAAATCGTAGTTGATTTAATTAATACGTATTATTGATGATTGGTTAATTATTTGTATTTAATCATTAATGTTTAAAAATTCTGAATAGAATGGAGAAAATACTTTAAAAGAAGAAAAGAGCAACAGAAAAGAAAAATCACATTTATTAAGCAGAAAATATCATTAAAATCAACATTTAAGCTATCAGAAAATATTACATGCAGGCAGTACTTGTACTCAAGCTAATTCAGTAACAAAAGCATCATTTCAATTTATATTAATATAACCCCCTAACTTTGTTGATAAATCTGAAATATTATATAGCAATAAAAACGTGAATAGAAAAGTAAAGTATCATGGTTACAAAATAATAACCATACAGACATGAGAGGTAACTAAAGAAATTGGGCCAGGATGGAGCTTTAGTTTTAAAATAATAAATACAAATACATTTCTGCCCCTGTACACTGAAGAGGTTAAATAGTTCTGTAACCAAGGAAGCATGCAAGATAAACATGGAAAAGTCAAAGAAATCAAATCATCAATGAAGCAGAATCTGAAGGAATTACCAATAACAAAAACAAAAGAAATATGACTAAAAAAATGTAAGCAGAATACCAGTAAACCAAAGGGATTTATTAATTAATCTCCGATTAATCTACAAGAGATAATTTCTGAAGACTTCTCACAGAAAAATATTCTATCAGGCCAACACTTTGTTCAACAATCTATTCTCAAAAAGATGTAACCCATGATGAAGAATTAACCACAAGGGTTGACATATATAAGAGAAAGTTATCTTGTATTATTTTTTCAATAGTCATTTATTTATGACTTCCTGATAACTGGACATAAGAAGGGTGGTTTTATCTACAGTAAAAAGCATTACTTCAATTCATTTTAAACTAACTCATTTGCCATGACATAAACTTAGGACAGATCTCAGTACGATTATTCAAGAAAATAGAAATAAAAAGAAGAGAAGGGGTAAATTAGCACTCATAAGGTTCTCACCTGTATCTGAATCACCAGCAACAAGTAATGCCACAGGAAAAACATCAGCATTTTCATTAAAAGAGGTTCCAGCATAACTCCCTCCAATTCCTATCAGCATACATCGTATTCAAATCATGAATGACAAAATATGGTTAAGTATTTGAAAATAGATGATAGCAATGGAAGTTCAGAATATCATTTTTGAAATAATTTAATACATCACAGAAGTTTTGGATAGAAATAAACAATAGTAATTAATGTAAGCATTTCACTGGTATGAATAGATATATATTCAGTTTTTCATTAAACTGAAATTGTCACAGGTTTGTTTAGTCTTGTTTAATGGTGAAAAACCTTCTAGTGATTAACTGCTTAAGTCGCTGGTGTCATCATCTTATTATTATTCATGCACAATTTTCCCTTTATCGCCACCACTTTTTCCTTTAAAGTAATTTTTCAAGGAGACCTTCAGTAGGAATCTATGATGTCTTAGTTTACTTTTTCATTTAAATAAGAAAGAATTTCATGTCAAATTAATTTTAAATATACTGAAATACCGTTTTAAGTTATTTCATTTCCTTGTTCTGAAGAAAGGGGAGCTCTATATGTTTTGTTTAATTATTCAATAATTGATTATTATTTGAGTAGTATAGGACACCAATTAATCAATTTTATTTTTTTCTGGATTGAATCCTTAAATAGAAAAAACAATAATTTGCTAAGGCTCATTTTTTTATTTTCAATTATACATCATGCTACCACCTAAAAGAAGAAAAATCGAATATTCATCAAATCCCAAAATTCCCATGACTATGGGCATAACATCGACAAAGTAAAACCACATATGAATTATGTGAAAAGAGAACTTGTAATCATCATTTGAAAATTTTTTCAAAAATTTATTACTTTCTTTTGCTAGTAATATATTTTTAATGACCACTAAGAAGGTGAGGTACTTTAGAGGGAGAATTTCTTAAAAAATCCACATTCAAGCCCTGTCAAACTATTTCAATCAGAACAAAATTTATCAGATATTAAGAACCTAATTTTACATTCATGTACAGAGTTTAAGTTGTAAAAATATTTACAATCGATTCTATAAAGTGCCTATTCAACATTGTTTCAACATGTCAATCAAAGAAAGAATTATTATTTGTATCAATAAAACATACCTTCATTATTGCTCTGTTCATTGCTCATTGAGTCTACAACTACTTCAGCATTCAATTCCAATGGGTCAACAGCCTCATCTTTATCTTCAACAACAATATGCATTTCTGGTTTAAAATTTAAATTCAGATTTTCATAGGCAGCACTACTGTTTGTTTCATATGATTCCACTCGTTCAATTACTAAAATTTCTTCAACATTTGTTACAATTTCCTTATTACTATTTGAGTCAACAAGTACTTCAGCATTCCATTCCAATGGGTCGACAGCCTCATCTGTATCTTCAACAACAACATGCATTTCTGGTTTAAAATTCAATTCTAAATTCAGATTTTCATTGGCAGCACTGCTGTTGGTTTCATATGATTCCACTTGTTCAATTGATAAAATTTCTTCAACATTTGTTACAATATCCTTAGTACTATTTAAGTCTACAACTTCTTTAGCATTCAATTCCAATGGGTCTACAACCTCATCTTCAACAACAATTTGTATTTCTGGTTTATAACTCAAATTTAATTCTAAAGCCAGATTTTCATTGGCAGTATCATTGTTGTTTTCAGATGACACTATTTGTTCAATTGCTATAATTTTTTCAACATTTGTTAATATTTCTGAGCAATTAACATCTGTGTATCTATAATTATTAATTATATTCTCAGGATCTGTTACAGCTGGTTCATTAACTAATTTCACATCAGTATCATCTGATAATTTTTCCTGAGCAATATTTATTGATTGGGATTCAATTGATGGTATAAAGATCTTATGATCATTCACTTCCACTAGTGATTGTAAAACAGCTTCATTATCCACAACAGTAATATCGTTAGAATTTTCTATGTTGCTAGTAATTGTGGAACTTCCATCAACAAATAATGCAGATACTTCTGAACAATTTTCAACAGGTTTCAGCACTGAAATGTTGCTAACAATATCTTCTTCGGTAGGTACACTACCACCAACATGACTTAGAGGCTCAAGCTGATTATTTTCATTGTGTCCAGAAGTCTGGATAGTTTCAACTGCTTCATTAATGTTATCTTGAAGCCTGTCTGCTTTAGGCACAGAGCCTTCTTGAATCTTTTCATCTGAATCAGATACCTTTTCTACTCCTTGTGTAACGCTTAAGACAACATCTTCCACAACAGCTGTCACATTTTTACTGCAGTTGGAATTAACCTGAAGTTTATTTACATAAACCTCTGCACCATCGGAAGGGACTGGATTTTTAATTCCAATACCAGAAGTCTGCTCTGAGGTACTAACAACATTCTGAATTTCAACTTCTTTTGTATTATTGATGCTACTACAACTTGAAGAAAATCTCTTGTTAGGTTTGTTTGTCAGTTTCCTATCATTATGTAATGATTTATGGCTACTAAAATGACCTCCTTTCTTCTGGCCATGCCATTGTTGACGATACAAGCCATGACCATAACCATGATTCCTTTGGTCTATATGATACTGGTTATGCTAAAAAAGACAAATACCTAAAACTATTAGTGATTAATTATTTAGTGGTAACTTAAAAACAAATTAAATGAAATACTGACCGGTGCATGGTGCTCTCTGTATCCTGAATAATTATAGTTTGAATTCCATCTTTGGTCAACATGACTGAAGCTTGGACCTGAAAGAAAGACAAAATTGATTTACAGACTAATAATTTCTTTGATTAAACGAGGGTATTACATATCTTACATATTTTACAGCTTAAAAAACTTGATTACTGCATAAATTTAAATTTAAACAATATATTTCAGGAAACTAATATTTTTTTAAAGCAAACATAAATAAATGAAAGAAATAATATGAGACTTTCAGAAGATAGTCCAAAAGCCCAAGAGGAGAAAAAAGTCAGTTATTTCAACCTTACTTATTAAATTACTTTAATGAAAACTATATATAATTACTAGTCAAAATTGTTGAAACAGCCGAGTATAGTAAGGTATACAAACTAGCAGCTGTTTCAAACGTTAAAAAAAAAATTCTTTTAGAGTTCCATATCTTTAAAACAACCTTAAACACTATAAACCTAATAGAACAGAATTTAAAGTATATTAAATTTACTAAAATATGAGCCCTAACGGAGTTCAATGGTTCCCAAGAGTTTTTTTCAAAAGCAACATTTCATAAAAAAAAAAAATTACTAAAAAATCAGCAGTTAGTGACCTGAAGTAAAAATAACTGAAAAAAAAAAAAAAAAAGAATCTGAAAGTGAATATTAAATGAATTAACTGAAAGTGGGTATGGTCTCTTTAATTTTAAACAACATAAAATACTTTTTAAAAAATAAGGTAAGCTAAAGTAAAAATTAACTGAAAAAATGAAACACCAGAAGTTTAACATGAAATGGACTGAGGGAATTAATATATTTTAGAATCAAAATAAATTGGTATTAACTATTATTTACATTAGGAAAAATTTTATCATACCCAAGTTATCTGTAAATAAACATAAGTCTATCTATTTGGACTTTGGCATTACTAGATATAAAAATTCAAGTTTTTAAAAAGTGAAACTTCAGTTTAAAAGTTTACAATTGGACATTCACCGTTAATACTATATTTGCTGAATGTATTTCAAATTTAATAATGAAAACAGAAAAAAATAAAGGATAATAAAAGATAGAATGTGGTTTAAAATGAATTTATGTTAAACTTTACTTATAAGAAATACTGTTTTTCAATGCTGAGAAGTAAGTACAGCATTGACTAAATTACATATGTAAGTTCAAAAACCTTCTCCATGGTGCTGTCTATAACCAGGTTGAACAGTAACAGGCTGCCTGTAGTTCACATAGCCCAAGACATTAGAAGATATTGTTCTAGGTTTGCTAGAATTGAGTTGCAGTCTAGCAGCCATTTTTTGGGCCCTTTGTTCTCTCCACTGTTCTACTCTATTTCTGAAATTAAGTGAATGTACATGAAATAATTCTCTAAATAATACCAATAATCTATCCGAAGTTTTCTCAACAAACAAAAACTTCCATATAATTGTTCTTAATCTACTGATTACAGGCACCAACAAATTTTGTCCTAAACTAAACAATAATGCAATTTATGCATAATAATAGATATAATCACTTGAAAGGTAATTCAATTCTCAACAAAAAAAAAATTCACTTAAATTATTATCACATCTCAACAAAGATAGGATGCATTAAACTTGTATTTATGCTTATTTTTGAAGTAATTTTATTTTTAAAAGTTTTCTATTCATGCTTTTATGGGAATTAGCTTTTTTTTTTTAATATTTGAAAAAATAACATAAATCTTTAAGATAATTTCTTCAAAAATAAATAAATAAAAATTGCCTACTAAGCTAAGTACCATTATTTAAATTCGGAACAATAGCCAAGCTGCAGCATTGTTTACATTAGAATAAATATGCTAATTGATAAGATGTTTTATGAATGTATTTCTTTAATATTTACTAGGACAGACATTTTACATAAATAGTGAATTTGCCATATCAAAGAAGATGCAATAGAATTGAAAAGTTGACTTAATAGAATGAATTAGTACTTTAAAACAATACATCCACTTTAAATACATTTCTAATTTCCAACTATTACTTTGCTACTTTAGACCAAATTAATCTAATGATACTTACTCAATCACATTTCTGTTCCAATGATCCATTCTTAATAATTCACTTAAAACTCTTTAAAACCCCAACTCAACACTAGGATACTTAAACAATTGAGTCGCGGACAAGTTTGAAATTGACCGTTAAACATAGAGGTAGGAATACATCAGTGTTTCCACTGTAGGTTATTTTAATTTCCCTTCAGGCAGTTCAGATTTTCCTGTAATAATGTCTGAAAATCAACAATTCCATTTTAATCCTTTCATCGGTCGATTACCTAGACACCAACGTAACATTTTCCTGATAAAAGTTACAGTCGTGATGTCACTAGAACAGCCAGTGGTTCTTTTTTCACAGCGGTACCCTCATTATGCGCAATAAAATTAGCGGCACTCTTGTCGCCGCAATTACCATTAGAACGGTTAAGTCTGTAGGCAAGTAAGAAAAAACAGTGCTGAGTAAATAATAGATTCCATTGAAAATTTATTATTTCAATTTTAATTTTTCTTCTTTTTGTAATAATTTGAACAAAGTGACATTCGCTTGCGGCACCCCTGGTATATGCTAGGTGCATGTCCCTGGCCCGGCACTTTTCGAATTTACAGTTGAAACTTATACACGAATTAGTACCTAATTAGTACTAATTCGTACTAAAATTTCAGAATTAGTACCCAAA
>NW_027109720.1:308604-309372 GCF_000696795.3 Halyomorpha halys
ATGTATATATTTATATTTTAATTAATAAATTGTGTTACACATCCTGATAGCAATAAGCTTATAGAATGTTTTTAAATAATACGTCAGTGTATATAAAATTCCAAAAAAAAAAATAAATACAGTATGTCGAGGAGGTTGAGTGAAATGATCTGACTTTAATTGATTATGTTAAGAACTCTTGACCAGAAGGCCTCGACAATGCGTGTTCATCATAAGTAAAGTAGTTGATTAGGAGGTGAAAAGACAGGATGAGAATTACGGGCACCAGCCGTAAGTTCTATAAGGATAGTAATCTTGTCCTACAGGGTCCGAATCCTGTAGGTACGAAGAGAAATGCAAGAGCCCCGAGGGTAGCCAGGCGCAAGAAGGTAACTTCGTTCAACCCGTAACTATTCCTGTAGATACGAAGGGAGTTTTATAAGCCCATAGAGTAACCAACCGCCAGGTCCTACGAAAGAATATAAGGTAGAGGAAGGAGGAGTAATCCAAAGAAGACAGAGAAAGCAAAGACAATATATAGTATAGCATTTCCAAAAATATATTACTAAAAAGTGCAGCTCCACTCTGTAAATTGTTTTCGGCTGCCTCCTAAGGAGTTGTTTCTCGAAAAGTGAGATTTAACACTCAGACCTTTTTTTATTTTCTAAACCTCCTTTATTAATAAATATATATAGTAATATATATAAGTTAAGTATCGGCAAAAGTCAAATGTCAAAAAAAAGAGAAGAAGGAATAAGATGTAACACGTTTGAACTGCTGTAACATACT
>NW_027109720.1:309422-309698 GCF_000696795.3 Halyomorpha halys
AGTACCAGCTGACTGTAACTTATATATATATATACAATACGGATTATATTATTACAATAAAAATAATATATAATACATTTATTTACAATTTTTCTTGTTTTGCCTTACGGCAATATAAGATAAGCAAAACATAGTCCGCTGAAGGCGGTTTTTACATTTTGTGGCTCTATAGCTCTATAGCTGGGGGCTTAAAAATAATGTGAGGGACATTCCGGCTGGTGGTAATGGTGTGATGACTTCAAGCTGCAGAGCCCGAAGTCCTTCCCTCGGCGAGGA
>NW_027109720.1:312273-312699 GCF_000696795.3 Halyomorpha halys
GTAGAGTCTATACGACTTCTGTCGGGCCAGCTTAATTCTCTCCCTGAGTGAGATGCCTGTCGAGGGTCACGCCGAGGTAGAGGATGCCGTTGGAGAGTTTCCGACCCTCACCATCCACAACGAAGTGCTGGGGTAGCCTACTCTTCTTCCCCTTCTGGAAGGACATGACGATGGCACCCGTCTTCGACGGGTTAACCTTGATGCCGTCCTTCTTCAGAGCAGCTACTATGGTGGCAGAGGCAGTCTGTGCATAGTTAGGCCCAGTTCAGCTCTCATGCTGGAAGCGTAAACACCGATGTCGTAGGCATAGGCTGCTACCACTGCATCCAGATGCTTGATGGCGACTACTGGTGCCGTGAAAACGACGAACAGTAGAGGTCCAATCATCAAGCCTTGAGGTACTCCGCAGGTGGTGGGGACTGGAGG
>NW_027109720.1:314087-314309 GCF_000696795.3 Halyomorpha halys
AGCCTCGTGAAGAAGGTATTTGCTCGCAGGTGGTGTCGCGGGCTTACCGTCAAAGGTGTATAGTACTGGCCTGTGGTCCGATGGTCCGTAGGGCAGCACTCGGCAGTCCGTGACGGTGTGCATGCTTCTGGTCAGGAGAAGCTCGAGCGTTGACGTGAACGAAGGGCGAGCCGCATGTCTAAAGGTATGCACTCCCGGGTGGAAGAGAGACATCTTGGTCTT
>NW_027109720.1:314619-317077 GCF_000696795.3 Halyomorpha halys
TAGCCGCTCGAAGACCTTGCTCATGTGCGAGAGGAGGCTGATCGGGCGATAATGCTCGGTCGAGTCACCTTTCTTCCCAGGCTTGAGTCGGGGTACTACGATCGCACGTTTCCAGGCTGCTGGGAAGTAAGATATCCGTAAGCTCGAGTTGAAGATGTTCAATAGAAAGGCTTTGCCCTTCCTGGGGAGCATCTTCAATAGCACACTGGGGATCCCATCCTGTCCAGACGACTTGTTGCCCTTAATGCGGCGTAGTACTGACTCCAGTTGGCCAAAGGTTGAAAAGATGGGTTTCTCGACGGGGCTCGGTGGGCTTCCAGGTGGTGGTGGAGGTGCACTGGACGTCCGCTCAGCATCCCTCGCAGCATAGTTAGCAGCCAGTAAGGCAGCCTGCTCCCCAGACGTCATCAGGTCGTTCCCGTCAGTCAGATGCACTGTCCTCCTCTTGGTCACAAAGGTCCTGACCAACTTCCAGAACTGCCTATGGTCGTCATGTGTTCTTCGAAGTTGGTCGTGCCAGAGCGCTGTCTTCCAGTCACGCATGAGGGAGGCTATTTGCCGGGTCATCGCATTGATGGCCGGTTTTAAGCTGTAGTCACGCGTGCGCCAGAAGACATTACGTAGGTTGTTCCGCTGGCCAATCAGAGCGAGGATGTGCTTTGGTGGCTTCCTGATAGCGTTGGGGACAGGAGTGAACTTGGGGATGTTCCTGTTGGCTGCCCTCTGGATGGTGGTGGTGATTGCCTCCACTGCTGTGTCCACCTCGTCCGGAGTGTTGTATTGCACTATGGCTGGTAGTGCTTCAGCAACGCTCGACCTATATCCTTTCCAGTTAGCCTCGTGAAGAAGGTATTTGCTCGCAGGTGGTGTCGCGGGCTTACCGTCAAAGGTGTATAGTACTGGCCTGTGGTCCGATGGTCCGTAGGGCAGCACTCGGCAGTCCGTGACGGTGTGCATGCTTCTGGTCAGGAGAAGCTCGAGCGTTGACGTGAACGATGGGCGGCCCGCATGTCTAAAGGTATGCACTCCCGGGTGAAAGAGAGACATCCTGGTCTTAGTGATGTACGTACCCAGTGGGTTGTTACTGCTACACAGCCAGGCGGTATGACGGGCATTGAGGTCCCCCAAGACAACATACCGGCTGGTCGACTGGGCGTGTTGCAGCAGCAGTTTCACTGACGTGAGACCAGCCCGAGGTCGTCTGTAGACACAGGTGAACGTGTGACGATGTTTAAACCGTACGTCCACTGTGACTAGGTGAGTACCCTCGGTTGACGCCACTGGGTTCGGAATGCTCCTTGACGGGATGTCTCTCCTGACCAAGATCATAACTCCTTCACGATTTCCGGGGAGGCACGCCTCTCGGTACCTTTGAAAGTACATCCGGGACGAGGTCGAGAGCATGGTTTCGGTGAGCGCCACCACTGAAGGTCTATGTTGCTGTAGTATAAGTTCGATTTCAGCCTGCTTCGGTGAGAGGCCTCTAACATTATAGTTAATGACTAAGTGTTCAGTCATAAAGGCGAGCTAGGATCTTGCCCATCATTTCCATGAGCATGGTCACCATCCCCATCATCTGGTCCATGCGGGCGCAGAGTTGATCCATAGCTGGCATTGAGGTATTGGACACCGGAGCAGGCTGGGTTGGCGGCTGTTGAGTTCTCTGAGCGGGGGATCCTCCCATCAGCTCGGAGTATGCGATATCCCTCTGTACCATCCTGCTAGGCAGTTGTCTTCTGGGCTGCGCTGGTGGTGGTGCCGGGGCTTCCCTCGGCGTCCTCCTCTTCTCCATCAGGTCTCTTCTTACGGTGCACTCCTTCGAGGTCGCCATGTGTCCAACTTCATTACACACACTGCATTTTGGCGGGCCTGTTAGGGTGCACTGCGAGATTTCGTGATTATCTGTACACCACGGGCAGATAACAGCGCGACTACAGTAGCGCATGGTGTGCCCATATTTCTGGCACCTCCTACACTGAACTGGGCAGCCATCTTCCTTGAAAGGGGATACCCGGAATCTGCAGTGATTGATGGCGCCTAGTTTAGGTATGTCAGTGATTTTGACAAAGTGTTCTGGCACTAGTTGCAGGTGGTCGGTGAACACTCAGACCTTCTTATTTTAGCGTAGTTAAGTCCCTGAGCTTTAAAACGCGTTCGACATACTACGTGTATGACATTAGCTTTCAGTGGTTCAGTAGATTATATTGGAATCTTTATTACTTCAAATGATACATTTATAAATATTACATGTCTTGTATAGTTGTTACATGTTACAATTAAGGTATTTACAATGAATAGCACAAATATTAACGTACGGCGTTTTCTTGTCACCAGTAGTAGTTCCCGAGGCAACTGGTGGGTCGCGTCATGCCGGGCCATAGCTGTTTCGAAACAAAAAAACTTCATGTGGCTATTCTTCCCAGGTCAATCCAACAAATTATTTATCGCAGTCACCTTT
>NW_027109720.1:320207-321078 GCF_000696795.3 Halyomorpha halys
CTTTAATGAATATCACGTAAGTAAGAACTTTCTCTAAAACATGAGTCATATTTTATATTATTTGCCTAATTACTTAATCAAAAACTATATTAATAAATAAGAGACATGGCTTATGATGTTTTATCTGAAAGATAGACAACGAAAAATAAATTATAGGTTACAGCAATCATGCTACTCATTAAGCAGAAATCTAAAATAATTTCACTATTTGTTCTTCATATGACCCCCTTCCTGGTCATTTCCGGCATGCGGGTGGTTTATATAAAGGTGACTAACCTATTTTAACCATGGTGGGGTGCAAGTTTCTCATTTGGTGGGACCGCCACTCAATGAAAAACGTCAACGCTGCAAACCGGATTCGAACCGGCACCACCCGCAGATCTGATTCGCAAGACCTGCACTTAGCCACCTGAGTTACTGACGGCCCATCCTTTCTCTAATATCATTCCTAAAGTTTTTCCATGCGTTCTAATCACACCACGCCATCCGTTGTTGCCTTTGCCAACTCTACCGTCGAGGTCTCCCATAGTAATAGGGATTTCTTTGATATCATCTAATTTCTTTTGTAGGTCTACACAGAAAATGTCTTTATATATATAAAAGTTAAGCTCCGCCTCAAAAAGGGGGAAAAGGACCGTGAAATGACTCACACAAGATCAGCTTAAAGAATACTTTATTTCTCGTTTTAATCCTCTGTATATACATTTATGCAGTGTTTACAAAGGTCCCTAGGTATTGGTGGAGATAACAGGTACCCTTGTACCTTAACTACAATTGACCGTAAAACTTGAATATAAGAAGATGGTCAGAATTGCGGTAAAAAAACAAAACAAATAGTTTATAACGATTTATTGTCAGTAGTGAGAGTATG
>NW_027109720.1:326754-327055 GCF_000696795.3 Halyomorpha halys
CGAGTATATACTGAAGAAAAAATAGTTAGGGTAGTTAATACAATATAGGATATAATAACAATATAATAACAAAATGTCTTTTTCTCTGACACTGGTATTGTGATTGGGACCATTTATCATGAGTAGTGCATATTCTTTTTTCTTTAATTTTAGTGGCACATCCATAATCTTTTCGTTTATTCGTATTTATTTGTATATGTATTTATTCCCCAATTCAGAATGCTTGCACACAAGTCTTTATGCACAATGCAGTCTACACCGCCCTTTCCTTGCTCCTGGTGATTAACTCTAGTGACAGTAG
>NW_027109720.1:329780-330804 GCF_000696795.3 Halyomorpha halys
CCAGTTCACATGCCTTAACTTGGAGGCAAAGAAATTCCAGGAGTACTGAAAATGACGAATTAGATCGTTTTAATAATTTTATTTGATGTTTTGTAAAAGATGTACACTATAATAATACATTTCTTTATACATTTTAACAAGTACATAAATAGAAATATGGACAACTATTTTTATTTACACGAATAACCGGGTTACATTGATTAATTCAGTTCTTATATAATCTCAGAAAGAGTTCAACAGAAAGATCTTAAGTTTGTACAGGTGATGAATTCAGGAAGAAAATCACAGTACTAATGATGGACATCTGATAGAGGAGAAAATCTCCAGAGAATGGAAAACCACCTTGATATATTCCCTGCATAAGAAAGGAACAAAACTAGAAGTTGACAACTACAGAGGAATTTCCCTACTACCCTTCAGCTACAAAATTTTCTTCAAAGCACTACTCAACAGATTAAACCCAAAGAGACCCTAAAACCGGAGAATATCAGAGAGGCTTCAGATAGGGTAGATCATGTCAAAAACAAATCCTGAGCCTAAAATTATTGATAAACACTACAAGACAAAATCTACATCTCGTTTGTTGAGATTAAAAAAGCGTAGGATTTGGTCGACAGAAAGGCATTACTGGAAATACTGAAAGAATACGGAGTAGGTCAGATGACTAGACAACTAAAACAGCTGACACTAACAGACACCGAATTCAAGGTAAAATTCAGAGCAACTAGCAGCAAACCTTTCCAAATAAAAACAAAACTCAGACAAGGAGACGGCCTCTCCCAGACATTGTTCAACGTGGTGCTAGATAAGATTATGAAAGAGCTTTGGAGAGCCAATAATATAGGTACGACAATAGGGGCCAAGAATAACCACGTCAAAGTCACCTAGCCTGCGCAGACGACTTTGTCCTTTTAGGAGAAACGGAAAAA
Organism: Halyomorpha halys; assembly: GCF_000696795.3. Classification (NCBI taxonomy): domain Eukaryota; kingdom Metazoa; phylum Arthropoda; class Insecta; order Hemiptera; family Pentatomidae; genus Halyomorpha; species Halyomorpha halys. The sequence continues at coordinate 330,710 of NW_027109720.1, forward strand.
GAGGCGATCGACCAAATAAACACACTGACAGAAATAGCAAAAAAAACAGGTTTACAAATATCTTAGGAAAAAACAGAATTAATCACTACAGATCC
>NW_027109720.1:335874-336764 GCF_000696795.3 Halyomorpha halys
CGTTACTAATAATACGAGTATATACTGAAGAAAAAATAGTTAGGGTAGTTAATACAATATAGGATATAATAACAATATAATAACAAAATGTCTTTTTCTCTGACACTGGCATTGTGCTTGGGACCATTTATCATGAGTAGTGCATGTTCTTTTTTCTTTAAGATTAGTTGCACATCCATAATCTTTTCGTTTATAGCTCCCCAATTCAGAATGCTTGCACACAAGTCTTTATGCACAATGCAGTCTACACCGCCCTTTCCTTGCTCCTGGTGATTAACTCTAGTGACAGTAGTACATATTCTCCTATTTGTTCCACTCCTTTTGCTATCGGCTCTATTTCGGGTAGTTAATAATGAATATATGTTTAAGGAAATATGCAATAACATTCCGTCTCTTAGAAGAAATACTACATATTTGATAAGGTTATTTCCACTGTAGGGTTTTTATTTTTGATTCAATTATTTTTCTTCAATTTTTAATGCTACCATGTTACACTTTCATGGCAAAAAAAAGAGCTAGATATTCTTAGAGATTTAAAAACTTAGACTACTTTATGTACATAAAATATTAAGTCTTATAAGTTCAGCGAGTCGGCGTATTATCAAACAAATGTCGTACTATTTAGATTTCACACAGAAGGCAGTTTAGTTTAGTTATAAAATTTTACCTTTTTAATCGTATTATTTAAAATATTTGATAATATTTTAATTGGCAAGTTGTAGACTACTTTACCACTAGAAGAAAAAAATATAAAAATACAATGAACTGAATAAGGAGGATTCAACTTATCCTAAACAGAATTACTATAATTTCAATCGAAAATTTTCACTTTCAAAATTAGGATTTTTTCCACTTGGGGCTAATAGTACCATCTGTCACCTAGGAAATAC
>NW_027109720.1:338499-339985 GCF_000696795.3 Halyomorpha halys
TCATGTGAACCCATACACATGTCGATGACCTTAAAACTCTTTTTCTGGGAGAACAGGATTCCTAAAACTAGTTAATAAGTTTTTGTTGGGAAGGTTCCCATCTAATCTAATCAGGAAATCTAATAATTGACAGATTGGGCAACTGCACATCCAGTTCATTTATAAATCTCCTGACATTTCTCAGAACCTACTTGGTGGATTTTTATACAAACGTAGTGTTGATCAGAAACAAATTTAAAGATCAGCTGCCCTATAGCTTACTTGAGAAAGATTTCTCAAATAATACTTTTCAGCTAATATCCAATTACTCATATCGGTCCACACAAATACAATTTGAACCACCAGAAACCTTACCCAGCTTGGGATGGAATGACATTGGAAGATTGTTATAATTATTTATCAAGCTGTCATGTGTACCAGGATACATGCTAAAACTAAACAACATTAATCCAAATTATTTGTATGAATTTCCTTCAGTACCCACACAATTGGATTTTAAACCCTTATTTATTCATTTAACTCAAAATCTGATACTTTGAACTGGATACTTATCTTCTCAATAGATTGCATAGTTTTTGTTTCTTTGCTATTGTTAATTATGCAGTGGCGTTTTTTATTTGTTTTTTTATTTAATTTGAGAAATGTAAATAGTCCACCTTAGGTGTATTGGTTCATTAAAAAATTGTATAAATGATTTTCAATTTTTTATCTTTGTAGAATAACAACACTGATATATGAAACCATTTATTATGTGAGAGTAGCCCCATAAACAAATATATATATTGTAATATCCTTTTTTTAATAAATAGTTGTTTTTTTATTTATAGATGATTTTAGTTATGCTTTAAATTTTATGTATCATCGTTAAATATTGTATATTTGTTTTGTTGAACCAAACAGCAAGCAAACCAATTTTCATCAGTCCAATATGAAGTAAAAATAGGTTATTAAAAACAAGGAAGATTGCAGCGCGCGTCCTTCCGAAGTGTCGGCTGAATTGTTTGTGTTGAGAACATAAACACCCAAGAAGAATAAGATACTGTTTTGTTTGAATCGCCGGTGGATAAAGTGTGTTAAAATGAGCAAGAACCAATGCTTGTTCACAGTCAGTGTTTGTTTGTGAGATAGAAGACAAAGAAAACCATCATCAAAAGAACATTATATAAATTGGTTAATTTCGCTCTACCTAAAATTAAATACATTTGTAAAAGTAGATTTTAATTTAATTAAGTAATTAGTTGGCTAAGCTAAATGTCTGTTCTGATTTCCTAGAAAACTCGCTCTGAGATTAAGAATCTATAATACTATATATAATAATAAATAAAAATTCATATTCATTCAATATTAAATATTCATACTCATATCTATTTAATATTTAATCTTTTCATTTAACCTTGTCATCTTCAAAACTATATTTTAGATCTGAGAATAAGTACAAACCATAAAATTTCCCTTTATTTACTTTAAATAATTACGAGCACTTGGA
>NW_027109720.1:341660-344745 GCF_000696795.3 Halyomorpha halys
ACTCTGCTCCATCCTCCATCATCGACATCCATCCTTGCATCATCCTCTCTAGCGCTCGCGTCGATCATATCTTGAGCACATTCCACAAAAGTGTGGTCCCGGGGTAAATCTTCCCTTTTATTTGTCTCCTTAGCCAGTTGCACCTTCATTATGGAGTCGGTAAAATTCATCTACCAACTGACAACATCCACTCTAAGCGTCTCTCTCATCTTTTCTATGGCCAGATTAAACAGTCCTAACAGCGTGGCTGCGTACTGTCCGTTAGACCACCCGTGCTTTCTCCTCTCCCGCAGCATGTAAAAAATGTCTTCCTCTGGGGAGCATCTGCCTCCTCCATAGGCGTTCTTTAATCTTTCCTTCACTACTGGTTATGCTGTTTCCTCGTCTGCCTGAATATGGTTCAAAACACTTCGCTTGATCTAGCATAAGAGTGCTGCCTTGAGGGAAATCGGGTCATTCTTATTCAGCAACTCCTCTGAGACCTTGGCTGCCAACCTCTCCATGATTCGATCTCTACCTTTAATAAACTGGTTTAACTCACCGATTTCTGAGATCGCTTTTCTAATATCCTGAGAGGTTACTGCTCTCACTTTCATTTTAGCCAACATATTGGCTTGAGCAGCCGCGAGAGTGGTCTCTGGTAGCACCGAAACCACTGGCAGGACAGCCGGGGCTGCAGAACTGCCTGCCTCTCTGCGGGCTGTGTGTGTTTGATCATCACCATTAACCATCTTGGTCAGTAAAAAAAAATGACAATTTTGGCGAAATAAAGATCAGAAAGCCGGAGGAAAAAAATGTTTTTATAAAAAAAATATTAAGATTTAGAAGAAGAAAAAAAAATCTTCATTCAGTGAAAAATCTTTAATCAGTTTCCGGGTCTCGGCACCACCTACGAGCACTTGGACTGAAAGGTTTGAAGAAAAAGGAAAAGAGGGAACAGAATTAAAACGCACGCTTACTAGAAAGTTACTACTTTATTATCTCTGTGATGCTCCTAATAGACATCATTGAGGTTTATTTACATGGGGAGTTTAGAGTTGTATACAGGCCTTGTCCAACCATAAATTATATATATATACATACCATTATAATTTACACTAGCCCAATAAAAGTTAATGATTTATAAAATTGATAGATAAAAAAAATTGGGTTAGTACATAACCCAATGTTTTTTTATCTCTCTCCTGATTTCAAGTGGTATTTGTTGGATAATTAATTTGTGGATCTGTGGCAACACTGTCTCGACCACGTTTCATGTATAACCTTACACATTGTATATACGTGTTAGTGTCTCTTCTATTGTTCCGTTCCGTGTTGTTACTGTGTTCAATGAATATTGTCATAACTCCATGACCTGTGTTATCTTTTGCCCTAAACCATAGAATCTTAGATTCAACAGTTCATTGGTCCTGACCGTAAATTCGTGAATTTCGTTCAAATAGGTATTTTTTCGTTTCGCGAATCCGCCAAGTCTCAGCACCAGTTGCTGCCAGTTGAACGTCTAAAGGGACGAGAAAATTTCGACACATAGAAATTCGCAGTTCAGACCTACCTAGAAGATTTGGAGCAGTGGGAATGTATAACAACAAAAACGGATCCCGACAAGAAGAAAGACACGAAATTTCGTTCCAAGTTAATCTTATTGGTTGAACCGATGAATTATGTTCACATTCAAAATACGACTACCGCCAAACAAGTATGGGAAAACCTATCGAAAGGTTTTCAGGACGATGGATTGACAAGACGAGTTGGACTTCTCCGTATTCTTATAACTACAAAAACTAGAAGACTGTAGTTCGGTAGAATATGTGAACCGGATAATTACAACCGCGCATAAGTTAACGCCAGTCGATCTCACAGTGAGTGATGAATGGGTTGGAACAATCCTTCTAGCCGGATTACCATGCCGTTTTGAACCCATGATTATGGGCATTGAGAGTTCGGCCACGGCAGTAACCGCCGATTCTGTTTAAAAAAAAACTATTGTAAGACCCTTCCATTGTAAAATCAAGCTTAGAAAATAACAATTTTGACAATTCAAATTCCGCTTTGTACGGTCATAGTTCCAAAGGAGGCTCCGTTCAGTTTATGGGAATTCAGAAATTCAAAAAATATGAGCAAGGTAAAGCCGATAAAAAGCCTTTTAAAGGTTTTAGCTGTCTTCAGTGTAACTGTTACGGACACATCGCCAAGAACTGTCCTTCACCCGGAACTTGTAAAAGGAACGGAAACAATCCGAACAAGGGTGCAGATACGTCGCTGTTTGCAGCATTTTCTACACGATCATCGGATAATTCTGAATTTTTTCTGGACAGTGGTGCGTCTTGTCACCTCTGTAACAGCCCTGGAATGTTGACAAATTCGAGAAAGGATGAAAAAATATCTATCACTGCCGCTAACAATGAGAGAATGTCGTCAGATACCGTCGGCGATATTTCATTACCAGTAACGATTTCAGGTAATAATCCTATAAAAATAAATGTAAACAATGTATATTATGTTCCAGAACTAGAGGTCAATTTGCTATCAGTGAGTCAAATTGTCAGTAAAGGACATTGTGTGGTGCTTAATAGCAAAGGAGCAAAAATATTCAATGGCCATAGACAACTAATTGCCTCAGCCAGTTTGATAAATAATTTATTTAAATTAGACGTTCCTGCTAGTTCTAAGTTTGCATTGTCAACTAAATGTGAGATAAAACTGTGGCATCAGCGCATGACCCATTCGAACTACAACAGCCTTTGTAAGTTGGGTACTATTTAATATACTAATATAATACTTTCAACATTTTTAGTGAAAAACCTAACATTGCCTGTGATATTTGCACGTTGGGAAATAGCCACCGTTTACCTTTCCCCAAGAGTGACTCCACTACCGAACTCTGTTTACAATTAGTGCACTCAGACGTCGTAGGACCGATGGAGGTAAACAGTTTAGCAAGTTCCAGATATTTGTTGACATTTTTAGACGACTTCAGTCACAAGTCATTCGTCTATTTCTTGAAATCAAAGGATCAAGTCACCGATTATTTCAAAATTTTCAAATCATTTGTTGAAAATCAGTCTGACAGCAAAATTAAAATTCT
>NW_027109720.1:345844-346160 GCF_000696795.3 Halyomorpha halys
TATAAAATTATTTCAAATATGTTTACCTTCCACTTTCCCACTTTTTGAATTCTTTTGAACGCAAACAGGCATATGAGGAATAAAGTAATAGCCCTGCAAAAAAGCTACGGTCTGAGTCAGCTGTTACTTCGATGTCAACTGACTGAGGAGATCAGCTGATCAAATGTATATGAGAGATGTACCGAACACAACAAAGCCAGTACTTTACAGCAGTTCAAGCGTGTTAGATCTTATTCCTTCTTCTCTTCTTTGACATTTAGCTTTCACCAATACTTAATTTATATATATATAAGTTACGGTACGGGAGTTACGGAGT
>NW_027109720.1:346210-346466 GCF_000696795.3 Halyomorpha halys
AAAAAAAAACTATTGCAAGACCCTTCCATTGTAAAATCAAGCTTAGAAAATAACAATTTTGACAATTCAAATTCCGCTTTGTACGGTCATAGTTCCAAAGGAGGTTCCGTTCAGTTTATGGGAATTCAGAAATTCCAAAAATATGAGCAAGGTAAAGCCGATAAAAAGCCTTTTAAAGGTTTTAGCTGTCTTCAATGTAACTGTTACGGACACATCGCCAAGAACTGTCCTTCACCCGGAACTTGTAAAAGGACAA
>NW_027109720.1:351642-352937 GCF_000696795.3 Halyomorpha halys
CCCTAAACTATAGAATCTTAGATTCAACAGTATTAAAATATTTATATAAAATTATTTCAAATATGTTTACCTTCCACTTTCCCACTTTTTGAATTATTTTGAACGCAAACAGGCATATGAGAAATAAAGTAATAGCCCTGCAAATAGTTACGGTCTGAGTCAGCTGTTACTTCGATGTCAACTGACTGAGGAGATCAGCTGATCGAATGTATATGAGAGATGTACCGAACACAACAAAGCCAGTATTTTACAGCAGTTAAAGCGTGTTAGATCTTATTCCTTCTTCTCTTTTTTGACATTTAGCTTTCGCCAATACTTAATTTATATATATATAGTAATAATCATAAGATATTTAAAATAAATAAAAAGGAACTTAATTCTCATATCTTAGGTTAGCTCAGGTTAAAATGAAAGCTTTAATATTAAATAGATAGTAGAATTTTATTTAAATTTTATAACATGATTGACTCTTAATTTCAGGGTGGATTTCTAGGCAATCAAAACAATCAACTAAATTATTAACTACCTTTACAAATATACTTAAAATTCTAGGTTGTACAACACTAACCAATTTATACAATCTTCTTTTGATGATGGAAGGTTTTCTTTTTCTTCTTTCTTTGCAAACTAACACTTGCTGTAAACCATCTTTCAGCAAACAAACACTGACTTTTTACAAAACCTTGGTTCTCTAAAAGTTTTCAACTCACTTCTCATCCACCTAAGTGTGTTATTTGGCAATCCAAGCAAAGAATCCCTTATTCTTCTTGGGTGACTCATCGATGTCTTCCTTTTTCAAGGATGTCCACCCTAGGTAGACAAAAATTGATGAGGATCTCCTCATCCTGGAAACATCATTTCCCATTCGCGGCCCAAACAACAAATGCCTAAAACTCAAACCTGTCTCGATGTTCCATGTAAACATCGATTGTAGCACAACAGTTTTGAGTGTTAGCAAATGATTTCCTTTCTGAATATTATTTATTCTTCAGCACTTTTTCTTGACTTCTATTTTTTCTTAAATTTAGTGTAATTACAATTATGATGGGAAGTTAAAATAAAGTTTTTACAATATTTTAATCTGTTCAACTTGGCCACGATTCGAGGAACTTTTTGCGAGACTCGCGCTGCCATCTTGGATTTCCACGATATCTTTTGTGACTGCATACTTTACTGATGAAAATTGGTAAGCTTGCTTTTTACAAATAAACATATTGAAAAGATAAGTCACATAAAACCTACTAAAAATCATTTATATATAAAAAATAACTATTTACTCATAAAAGAGGTTATTA
>NW_027109720.1:354727-355893 GCF_000696795.3 Halyomorpha halys
GGTTATTACCTGTTCATTTCAACCTGGTATGATGGTCATTACTCTCCATTAAAAAACCTTTGGTTTCCAACTCGCAGGCCATGAGAAGGGTTTAACGGCATATTTTTTATGACGAATTATTGTTAAAATTGCTTTATTGTTACCTTAATTAATATAGTGTTCAATTTTTGGTTTAGTGGGCTGCATACTTCTAAGAGTTTGGAACCATTGCTTTAAAAGGAGGTAAACCCAAAAATAGGAGAGTTCACTACGCCCTCATAGCTCAGATTTATGTTGAGATTAATAGGAATATACACTATTCTAATCTTAACTGAAACAGAAGGCAGCAGGCAATTGGTTCCTACTCCTCTGTCATATCCTCAAATTTCATCATATGCCCCATTTTTGGCTTCATTTTCCCTAATAATTTACTCCCTCCATTATATTCCTTCCTCCAAAATTTTAACTAATCACTAATTTAGCCCCAAAAATCAATGCTAGCTAAAAGTAAATTACAAAACAAACTTTATTTTTATCACAATTCATTCTACAACTGATTAGCTGTTACTTAGTCACCTTAGCTAATTAAAAAATGGTGAATAATGCCCAAAGCTGCTTGCACTTAAGCCTAGGGACTCAGACAATTTCAAGATTTTCACGTAAAACTTCAGTTTTACAGTTTATTTCAGAACTCTACCAACACCTTTCAAAAACCATAACATTTACTTGTAAATCTTAGGTTTTACCATTCATCCTTTTACCATAAGTAATATGTATATATTTTTTCCCCAGTATACTGAACCATTGTATTTTTTTTTCTTCCATCATTTTATTTTGTTGATAAGATTTTTGGAAAAAAAAAACACTACCTTTTTACAAAGTTGTGTTTTGTATTATTTCAAATACTAACAATAAATTTCAAATGTCATTATGTTCTGGGACTGGACCTGGTAATGGTGGGGACAAATAGTCCATTTTACTAACCACATAATAGCCAATGGTAAGTTGTTATTCCCCTGTCATGAATCTTCATGTTTTCCCAATGTAATCCAAAAGGGAAAACTATTTGGAAGTGGAAGATCATATGATCCTCAATCCTATCTAAGCCTAGTAGGCTGTATCTTAGTGGTCACAGACTGCCATTTAATGTAAGGACTGTCATGTAATTAATGAGAGTTCACTTTTTA
>NW_027109720.1:357813-358827 GCF_000696795.3 Halyomorpha halys
TTCTTCTTTTATGAGTATATTTCTTACTTTCTTCTTCTTTAGTTTTTTCATTTGTTACTTTTATTTTCATCAACTCTTCACCGTTATCACCATGCCTCAGATTCACAACCAGATCCTTCATCATTTAATGTTTCTTGTTGATCAGATGTCACTTGTTCTTTTAGTGTAGGAACTGTGTCTTCGAAATGTTCATCATTCTCTTTGCTGCTTCCTTCCTGGGAAAGAATGACTTCATTTTCCTTTTCAGTTTTCTTGGTCACTGAAATAAGATCACCACCTAATTTACTCAACCCAACTACAATATTTTTCTCAGCCATAGAATCAAGCTTCTTCATACTGATATGACCTATTATTTGATGCCAGATTTTTCTTTCAACTACTTCTGTTTTGACACATGTCTTCACACATCTTCTGTTGGGTTATCAAAGGATTTTTTTAATCTAACTGTAAATAGATGATTTTTAAAATCACCTGAACACACCAAATCCCTTTTCCACTATTTTGAAAAACCAAAACAAAATGTCCCGCAGAGTAAGGTTGTTTTCAAAACCATTCATGCCAGGTTTTTCTTTAATGTTCCCCCAGTGAGTAGCACTGATGACCCTTCCACTTTCAGAAACTGAAATGTCTCTGTTCTCTTCAGTTCCTTCCTCAACCAGAGACCTGTTGGGAGTCATATGAGAGGTACATGCAGAATCAAGGGTACCACTCACTCCCTTTACTATGGGTGATAGAGCATAGAGAAAATTCTTTAGCTAAAGACGCTTTGTTCTGTCTCTTAGGATGAGACTTTTGTGTATCATTGAGGGTTCATTTTCACTGGGTTGACTGTTCTCGTCTTTATACCCCCAGCAGTCTTTTTTCAGGTGATCTGACCTTTTGCATAGAAAACAGATTTTTGGATAATAGTTTGAACTCCTTGAATGGATTTTCAATGCTTGTTTGTTTCCATTGACAGTGTTCCTCCTTTCAAATGATAAACACATAAGTCTTAATTCACCGAATTTAATGTTC
>NW_027109720.1:361012-361760 GCF_000696795.3 Halyomorpha halys
CGAGGAGAATGGCTCCAATGGACTGAGTGATTTTATACTGCAGTGGCGTCAACATTAAGTTTTGATATTATGTATTTAATTTTTTCAAAATTTAAACAATAATATTGGGCTCCAACAAGCCAGGTGCCTCATCGCGTTATCACGTGTTCTAGTGGTAAAGCTAAGTTAGAATGTTTCTTTAAAAATAGTAATACGACTGGGAGCCTTCAAACATTTTTTTTTACTGTGGACATAAGCTTGTCTACATTTGGACATGAAATGCGTGTGCCAGGGAGGTCAAATGAACTATCTTAGGATAAAGAACTTTAAGGGCATTATCAGCTTTATTCATGTAAGGTGCCGCATCTGACAAAAACAACAAAACTTTACCATGAATGATGCCCATAGGCCAAAGAACAGTCATAAATTGGTTGACAAATCTTGCAATCGTTTCATGATTACATTTTTCAAGGATTTCACAATTCAGGAAATAGAATTTTGAAGATGCCTCAATACTTAGTCTGCCAACGATTATGTTTGCAATATAACACCCTTCTTCCGTATCCGTAGTCTCGTCCACAGAAATCCAAATCAGCCCAACCAAAATTGCTTTCCGAATTTCCGTTAAAGTCTCCTCGTATATAATTTTCCAAATAATTTTTTCTTAAAGTGCTTTCATTTGGCATTACTCGGCATGTGTATTTCTCAAGAAAGGTTTTTAAGTCTGGACTGCTAATTTTGTAGATAGGAATGTCTACACTGACAAATG
>NW_027109721.1:0-1177 GCF_000696795.3 Halyomorpha halys
TTTGACAAAATAAAGTCACAAAATGTTAATTTCTAGTTGTTCGTATAAAATGTTGGATTTTTGAAAAAATATATCTCTAGATCCATAAGACGCACATATATCTACCAACACTCAAAATAAAGGGAATTTTATGATACCCACATATGAATATATATTTGGCAAATGAACAACTATAAATCAATTTATTTTAGCAAATTTCATGTAAACTATTACTCTTACGAAGATAAACATCATAAACTACTTTATAGCTCATTAAACTAGCTTTAATTTGAGTGCTAATAGACATCTGTACGTCAAATGGTTTTTGAGATATAAATTTTTCAAAATAAATTCACTAACTACTGATCTTTCAGTACGTCTCTTGCTACATTTTTATGAAATGTTGCTTTTTTAAAAGGCTATATCTCGAAAACTATTTAACGTAAATAACTCTATTAGGCCTCATATTTTAGTAAATTTACTCTTCTTTAAATCACACTCTCTTAGGTTTCCTTTTCTTGTTCCTACTTTTTAAGATATAGAGCTCCGAATAGAAAATTAATTATTTTTAACGTTTTGAAACAGCCGCCATTTTTTATTCCCCCTACCTATACTTGGCAGACTCATAAATTTTAACTATTAATTATACATAGTTTTCATTAAAGTAATCAAAAATTGGGGTGAGATAAATGCCTATTTTTCTTCACGGCTCTTATCCTATGTCTTTTCAGTCTTGTTGGTAAGTTATTAAAAGATATTGTGAAGCAGGAAGTCACAGTTCACAGCGAGCACACATTTGTCATCGGCATACCTGGTGAGGATAGTGTTAGGATTGGTTGGAATGTCAGCTGTATAGAGGATGGGACCAAGGATACTACCTTGAGGAAAAATTTTTTTTTAGATTGATAGATTTATTTATCGATAGATATTACAATCTGCTACACAGTTGTGGGCAATAGGTAATAGTGATGAATGATCTCATATATACTAAAATAAAAAAAAATAAATAAATAAAACTCTCTTAAAATATATACAAACAAAAGAATAGACAAGATGAACATAATCAAACTATCTGTTGTGAAAAATTGAAATTTAAAAGTTTTTTTTTTTTTTTTTTGTTTTTTTTTAATAATTTATTTATTGATATTTACAACTGTATACACATATATACAACAAGTAAATTTGCTGTAGGTGACAT
>NW_027109721.1:3157-4638 GCF_000696795.3 Halyomorpha halys
TAGTGAGTCTTCAAAGATTTTTTCTCTTTAACTTCTTAGTAGTGTTATTAATTAAGCCTTATGTGTTAATGAGATTGAATTAACATTTTTTTTTTAATTTACCTTTTTACAACTGTATTAAAAACATATACAACGAGTAAATTTGATGTTAATTATACAATTGTATGATACAAACATGTGGAGAATCAATCCATTGATAGAACTCCATTAACATTTTTAGAGATGATATCGAGGTCATCTTCTTTTCAGATGCCTAGGAGGTTTATCAGGTAGTGAAGGAGAAGCCAGGTGAGAAAAAAGCGGGTTTGGGTGGTTGGGAAGTTTATTATGGAAGGAACGGTATCTGGTTCTGGCCAAATCGGCAACATAGGGGACATTGAGGTCCTGATGGATGATTTGATTTGTTAGTAAGGAGGATTAAGGATTTTGAATTGTAAGGATACGAGAGGAATTCGAAGGTTTAGTGAAGCCCCAAAGCTCAACGTCATATAAATCAGTCCTTTGTTATGGATTGGCAATTTAGACCTTTTGTCAAGGAAATATTGTAATAGTCGGAATCTACGAGCAGAAGAGCCCACGAGAAAAAAAAAGGCAGTTATCTCACCCTAATTTTTTATCACTTTAATGAAAACTAGGTATAATTAATAGTCAAAATTGATGAGTCTGCCAAGTATAGGTAGGGGGAATAAAAAATGGCGGCTGTTTCAAAGCAATAAAAAAAAATTTTTTTTCATTCGGAGCTCTTTATCTCAAAAAGTGGGAACAACACAAGAAAACCTAAGAGAACATCATTTAAAGAAGTGTAAATTTGCTAAAATAAGAGCCCTAATAGAATTATTTACGTTAAATAGTTTTCGAGATATAGCTTTTTAAAAAGCAACATTTCATAAAAATGTAGCAAGAGACGTACTGAAAGATCAGTAGTTAGTAAATTTATTTTTAAAAATTTATATCTCAAAAACTATTTGACGTACAGATGTCTATTAGCACTTAAATTAAAGCTAGTTTAATTAGGTATAAAATATTTTATGTTATGATGTTTATCTTCGTAGGAGTAATAGTTTACATGAAATTCGCTAAAATAAATTGATTTATAGTTGTTCGGACAAAATTTTATTTGTAAAATTTATATTCATATGTGAAAACTACTACCCCTACGAAGATAAGTGTCATGAACTACTTTATAGTAAGTTCAATTTTCTTTATTTTGAGTGTTGGCAGACATATGTGCGTCTTATGGATCTAGAGATATATTTATTCAAAAAACCAACATTTTATAGGAACAACTAGAAATTAACATTTTGTGAATTTATTTTGTCAAATATCATAAAAACTAGTACTCCTACAAAGATAAACATAATTGACTATTTTGTAGTAAATTTAACTAGCTTTAATTTGAGCGCTGACAGACATATGTACATCCAATGGTTTCTGAAATGAAGTTTTTCATAACTATAAATCAATTTATTTTAGCAAATAAC
>NW_027109721.1:6648-7679 GCF_000696795.3 Halyomorpha halys
AGAATTAATGGGTTAGGATGGTTAAGGAGTTTGGAATGAAAAGACGCATATCTGTTTTGGGTTAAATCTGCAACGAATGGGATGTTAAGGTCATTTAAAATAATTTAAAAAAAAAAAATACAAATTTACAAGTATAAAAGAAAATCGAAAGCATCAAATCTAGAAAAATAATGACAAGTAATAATAAATAAATAAGATGGAGGAAAAAATAAATCCTCTTACAAATCATAAATCTTAAGGTATATTCTAATAATAATAAAAGAAAAAAAACGATTGTATGATTGATATAAAAAATAATAATAATATTTATATTACATTGCATCAATCTTTAAATCAATTTACAATTTTGTTTAAGCTTTTAATTGTTATTTTTCTGGAATTGGATGGGCAGTAGGTAATTAAAGATGCGGGATTTGAAGGCTGGAAGAGTGTTAGCGCAACGAATGAAGGAAGGAATAGAATTCCTTTGGGAAGAGGAACAGATAAGGAAAGATCTGCCAAAGGCTGCGGTTCGATGGGTAGTTACATATAGAGCGGGTATTGCGGGAATGCACTGAGGATTGAAGGATTGAAGGATATCAGAGATGCACGATGGACGGCGGGATTGGATAACTTGATAGAGGAAAGATGCAAGGAAACATATACGACGGAAGGAGTGGTAAAGCCACTTATATATTATTTTTATATAGGACTAAAGTATTTATTTATTGATAAATATTACAATCTGTCACACCGTTGTTGGGCAATAAGTAATAGTGATAACTGATCACATTCATACTAAAATTTAAAAAATAAGAATACAATTTATTTATTTAATGTGATTTACAACTGTACAAAAAAGTAAATATGTTGTATGTTTCACATAGACTTGAAAATCTTGGGAATGAACCACCCGTCGGTGGTACTTCAAACTTTAATTTAAATTAGAAGGTCCCGTGGCCATCTTCTTTTCAGCCGCCTCGGAGGATTATTAGGCATTGTTAAGGATGAAAGATTAAGAATTAATGGGTTAGAATGGTTAAGGAGTTTGG
>NW_027109721.1:9879-10221 GCF_000696795.3 Halyomorpha halys
ACTTTTACACAACTTCCACTTTTCCTTCAATTTAGGCATGTTGTAATAAATTATTTTAATCAAAACTTAGAAGTAAACAATAACATGAAGTTTTGAAAGGAAAGGTTGTAAAACGAGTTGCTCAGAAAATCCGCTAGGAGCTCTTATGCTCTTAACATTTAACATGACTTTAAATTGGGCTGCTTAGATTCCTATACTATTTTACATTTAACACAGCATCATGAATACCCCTACTATTATATACAATATTTACACTCTGAAACCACTCTATCCCCACGCACAAGGAGTAGAGCAGTACTCAGCTCTCTCACTACGTCATTGGTAATATGCCAGTGGAGGCTG
>NW_027109721.1:12346-12722 GCF_000696795.3 Halyomorpha halys
TTGATCTTTCGAATAAAAAAAAATTTTTGATTACAATTTAATTTTTTGTGTTATTTTTTACAATTTCAAGTTCTATCGGGCTTAAAAAAAGACCCATTATTTTTAACATTTTTAAACAGCCGCAATTTTGTATCCCCCCCTACCGATACTTGGCAGACTCTTCAATTTTGACTATTAATTATATGTAGTTTTCAATTAAGTAAACAAAAATTGGGGTGAGATAACTGCCTTTTTAGTGGACCAGATAAGTCAATATTCCTTTATCTATGAGACCACTCTAAGTTTTGTTCTTAGATTATAATGATTCATTAAAGCTAACACACTAACCCAGTTGCCACTCCAGGGAATTAATGTTTGAATTCAAGAAATATAAGTG
>NW_027109722.1:0-1808 GCF_000696795.3 Halyomorpha halys
CTAAAGTATGTGCCCCATAAACGCTACCCAACCCTAAGGGATAGGGATCTAAAAAGTTACAATGATGGATAGAGGCCCCTTTACAATAATAGCTTAATTCAAGAAGAAAAAAATATATATATTTTTTATATAAAATATATATTCCAACATAAATAGACAACAGAAAAAAATACTCATTATATTCAATATCTATCTTTTAATGTGAAAACATGGGACAATAAATAAGCAATTTGTATTCTTCATACAATTTTTGAACATAAATATAAAAAAATAAGAAAATAGAAAACAAAACAGAAATGCAATTAAAATCAAAGTATTTGTCTTTTTCACCATAGGCAGGTTTAACTCATTATTTGAATACAATGGTTTTTAGATATATTGTATTCTAAATAAATAAGGAAATCAGAATTCTGTTCAATCCATGAGTTCCCATGCATTCTGTGTAAATTTCATGAACTCGACAGAATCCTGACGTCTTATTTAGTGGAAAAAGGACAAAAAAGAAATGTCAAAAAACGGTTAGAGTTATTATTTATTTTACAACTATTGTAGTAACATCGTACATAGACAAACAAGCGCCCTAATCATCTTAAAAAAATGACTACTTATTAAGTACAAAAGCGAACAATTAATTTCTGAAAATAAAAAATATATACATAATATATTTATTCAAAATTAATTTAGTTAAAACTAATTTTTTTTAGCTAGAAGTTGTTGAAATAAAATTAGTACATTTATCCCTTATTAAAAATAATATTAGTAATCAGAATATTTTAAGGAACCACAACTACATGTAGTATCAATTATCCATATTATTCAAAATGTACCCTTTCAAGATGGTAATTTAAATTAGTTATGAACCACAGCTTTCACTATTTACTCTATTCCGCGTTGTTAAGAACAATCCGTAGAATTTCAATAGCAAATAAATTATTTAGATTCTACTATATCATGAATTTATTTAATCTAAAGCATTGGTCTTGAAAAAATTAAGAAACCATGGCAATAAATAAATAATTTTAGTCACATAAAGACTGATTCACATTATATATTCCATTTCCCTTCCCTAACCTTTCCATTACATTTTGGTGAGATTACATTTAAAATACTGTTTAATTCTCTTTTTCTTAACATTTAATGACATGTAGTCTGATGAAAAGCTACCAGCATTAGTTAGGAAATAATGAAGATTTTTGAGGGGGAAAAAAATTGAAGAGGAATATATTACACAATATGGAGAACCTGTAGTTTATAAAAATTCTAGCTTATCAACCTATAATTATTAACACTATGCTTTATTTCATCAATTATGAATTTTTCATTAATTTTTTGGCTAGATTTTTTCAATAGACCAACTGAGAATGAATTGAAAAGGAAGTTTGTTTCCACCATTCATTCGGTTTCCATAATGTTTCCCTCGATATTGAATGAATATGGTTTGTAAATCAAATGGAAAGTGAGTATACAAATACTAATTTATATTATTTCAAAAATTTTTTGAGACCAGGTAATATTTATCAATAAATCAATTTAATATCCAAAACAGTCTCAATACTATTTATTTATTTGTCCAACGTTTCGGCCCTTCTAGCCATCTTCAGGGACATCTTCAACATAAAATTCCTTCTCACATTAATTATTTTCTACTTGCAGGCTATTTTGCCCAGGTCAATTTCTTTATTTAAGTTAAAACCTCTCTATTTAAATTTTAAAAACATTCATTTATTTATTCTATAAGATCTTATAGAATAAATAAATGAATGTTTTTAAAATTTAAATAGAGAGGTTTTAACTTAAATAAAGAAATT
>NW_027109723.1:0-2983 GCF_000696795.3 Halyomorpha halys
AAAAAAAAATCTAAAATTCAAGTTAAATGTAAATATACTTCAGATTGCAATATTTTTGTTTTTTTTTCTGTTTTACTTAGTGAACTAACCTTTATATGCGAAAGATGCTGTTTTCATAAGGAAACAATCAAACTTTTTGCAACTATCTTTTGATATCTAGTTGTACTTGAATATTGTTTTTAGAATTAAATGGTTGATAATGTTACGAGTATATACTAATAATATAAGGCAGGAATGGTTTATTAATAGGAAGCAATACTTCTCATATAAAATGAGTTGCTATAACACACTGCATACTAATCTATCTGAAAAGACAATATTGAAAATAATATAAACGAAATACATTGGCATAACATTTACAATATTTTTTTAATAACAACATTACATTATATTTGTATTTATTACTTTTTCCTTTGTATTTTTTTTGTTGTTTTATTTCTAACACTATGTATTTAATCCTCTTATTACATCAGCATATCCCATATTCCTGTTTCCCGGTGATCTGTTAAAAATATTCAGTTTACTACACAAGTTTGATTTTAAATTTATATATTCATTCAAAATTGATACTTTCAGTAACCACACAAAAAAAGAAAAAGGAAAAGAAATAATAAGAAAACTTTGCAAATCAATGAAAATGTAGAAAAGAATTAAAATAAAATTATAATAGGTATTAATTTAAAAAAAAAAGTTTAAAATAAATAAATAAGACCAAAATAAGTTATAGATAAATAAATAAATACGTACTCAACCCTTTTCCCTCCACATTCTCATGCTTCTCTTCCCCCTGCTCCTGAGGACAACTCCAAGAGTTTTACTCACCCATGATAGATTCCTGATATGACAGACAGAGAAATGATGCACTGCTTCCACCCAAAGACAAGATGGCTCTTACCTTAGTATGGGATGCTTCTGTTCACAGAGAGCACTGGAGGAGGTGAGATTGGGCTGTTGGCCACATGGGGTGCTACTATATCCTGTAGGCTATTATGCCATGATGTTTGATGGTGCCCCCTCCAATTCAACCTTTCGGTTGCCGTAGGTTAACCGGAACAATATGAAATAGATGTGGTTAATACTGATGAAATGATAAAAAATTAACTTTATCTGTGGTACAGTCCACACATAACCATATCTATATTTGCTGACGATACAACAGTGTTCTTTCAACATGATGACATAATTATCGCTAGAAATATTTTGCGGTCACTTTAATGATTTAGAACAATAATTCACTAAATGGATAATTAGTCTGAAAATTGAAAAATGTACTTAAAAAGTTTTTACTCTCAGAAGACCACCAGACCCACCAGAACTAGTCCTCAAAGCTAAAATGTGAAATGGATTCCTACCAGTGAAACAGTAAGATACCTTGGAATTCACCTAGATCGCTGCCTTTGCTGGAATCACCATATCAACATCAAACTAACTCAAACCTACACAAGGTTACCAATGCTATATCTTATTCTAAAAAATGAAAATCCAAATTAAAAAGAGAAACAACTGTTTTTATTTTAAATATATTATTTCAATTTCTTGAGACAGGATATTATTTATTAAATAAATAAAAAAATTGTATCATTATTAGTCTCAACACTTTTTATTTCAACAGTCCAACGTTTCGGCCGTTTCAGCCATCCTCAAGGACATCTTCAATTATAAATTCTTCCTCACATTAAAATTTAAAATTTGTTATACAGGCTATTCTGCCTAGGTCATTTATTATAAGTTAAAAACCTATTTTTTTTATTTAAAATCATAAATATCTAAATCTTCTTATTCTAAAATTATCCACCAAATCACCACCTTTTATGATGGTTAAATAGAAATGGCCAAAACGTTAGACTCTTGAAATAAAAAGTGTTGAGACTAATAAGGATACAATTTTTAATTTATTTAATAAAAAAAACTGTTTTTATGTTTGAAACAATTATCAGGCCAGTGCTAATGCACGGCTGTGAAGTCTAGGAAGCGGCATCCTTTACGAAAAGAAAAAAAATTACAATCTTTTTCAAAATAAAGTCCTAAGAATCACAGTGTATGCTCCTTAATTTGTAAGAAATAGCTAATTGCATCAGGAATCACGAATGGAGTCAATAGAGGATTAAATCGAGAAACTGCTTATGAATTTCACTCCAAGATACTTACAGTTAAAGGAGCAGCGACCTACAACTCGGGAAACCCAACCCCAACCCGAAGACTGAAGCCCAGCGGCTGCTGCAAGACATTCTGTTATGAATTCTATATTTAGCATTTCTATTATTCACATTACTCCTATTTTATTTTATTTTTTCTTCGTCCTTTTTTATTATTTTACCTATTTATTTCATCTTATTTTTTTTTCTCGATTATAACGTTGTAAATAGTTATGGTTGTATTGTTGTTGTTGTTGTCTGGGGCTTAAGGGCGTAAAACCCTGAGGTCATCAACGCCTATGTTTCGTGCTTTATATTTTATTTCTATAATTCTATTTCACTTTAAATAATTTCGAAAAAAAAATTTAAATAATTACTTCTGTTGGTATTTTTTTATTATGTATAACAGATTTTCTGGTTTAAATCTTATTCAAAAGACCATTCCTTTTTAAGAAAACTAAGACCATTTCCACGTTCTTCTGGTCATCATTCAGAGCATCCGATACACTCGGTCCTACTCCCAATCTACTCAAGTTCGCAGAATAAAAATGGCATTTTTCAAATATGTGACTGATCGTAAGTATACTGTTAGGGTATACTGTAGTATACCCTACAGGTATACTGTATAGTGTATACTGTTAGGGTTGTATTTTGTACGAGACTATTCCCATCCGTAATCAATTATTTAAAAAAAAAAAAAAAAATGTAACTTTTATATATCATCATGACCAGGCCATTCTGTTATTAAATAAATTTTTAAAAACACCTCTGAGATATCAAAAAAATTATAAAAAACAAAATTTTATTTATAACTATCCATTAAACCTCCTGAACGGAATTAGAATAAC
>NW_027109724.1:0-1781 GCF_000696795.3 Halyomorpha halys
TAGACTTTCTAGGGACCTCTGGCCAGTCCTCACTCAGTTACAAGCACTAGACCTCAAATGTTCAGCTAGTAGTACAAGAGCCGGGAAGAAAAAAAGTTATCTCACCCCCATTTTTGATTACTTTAATGAAATTTATGTATAATTACTAGTCAAAATTGATGAGTCGGCCAACTATAGGTAGGGGGAATAAAAAATGGCAGCTATTTCAAACTCTAAAAAAAACATTAATTTTTCATTCGGAGCTCTATATCTTAAAAACTACCAACAACACTAGAAAATCTAAAAGAAATTATTTAAAGAAAAGTGAATTTTCTGAAATATGAGTCATAAACGGGATATTTACGTCCAATAGTTCTCGAGAAATAGTCTTTTAAAAAGCAAAATTTAATAAAAATGTACTGAAATATCAGCAGTTAGTGAATTTATTTTGAAAAATCTATATCTCAATAACCATTCGACGTACAGATGTCTATTAGCACTCAAATTAAAGCTAGTTTAATGTACTACAAAGTAGTTTATGACCTTTACTTTCGTAGAAATAGTAGTTTTCATGATATTTGCTAAAATAAATTGATTTATAGTTGTTCGGACAATAAGTTTGATTTATGAAAATATTTATTTCAGAAACCATTGGACGTACAGATTTCTGCCAGTGCTCAAATTAAAGCTAGTTAAATTTGCAACAAAATAGTTAATTATGTTTATCTTTGTAGGAGTAGTAGTTTTTATGATATTTGACAAAACAAACTCACAAAATGTTAATTTCTAGTTGTTCGTATAAAATGTTCGATTTTTGAAAAATATATCTATAGACCCATAAGAAGCACATATGTCTGCCAACGCCCAAACAAAGGAAATTTAACTTACTATAAAGTAGTTTATTACACTTATCTTCGTTCGTTTTATGATATTCACATGTGAATTTGAATTTGGCAAATGAAAATTTTTAATAAATCAATTTATTTTAGCAATATTCATGAAAACTACTACTCCTAGGAAAATAAACGTCATAAACTACTTTATAGTTCATTAAACGAGCTTTAATTTTAGTGCTAATAGACATCTGTACGTCAAATGATTTTTGAGATATAAATTTTTCAAATTAAAATTCACTAACTACTAGTTTTTCAGTACGTTCCATACAACATGTTTATGAAATGTTGCTTTTTAAAAAGCTATATCTCCAGAACTATTTAACGTAAATAACTCTATTAGGGCTCATATTTTAACAAATATACTCTACTTTAATTTACGTTCTCTTAGGTGTTCTTGTGTACTTTTTAAGATATAAAGCCCCGAATGAAAAATTAATTTTTTTTATCGTGTTGAAACAGCCGCCATTTTTTATTCCCCCTACCTACTTGGCAGACTCATCAATTTTGACTATTAGTTATACATAGTTTTCATTAAAGTAATCAAAAATTGGGGTGAGATAACTGCCTTTTTTCTCCTCTTGGGCTCTTGTACTATAAGCAGGGTGAAGAACGTAGCACTGTGGGGCACGGAGCCCGGAGGTTGGCACATCAGCAGCACCACAGATCAGTTGACCCATCTCATATGGGGCTCACAGCTAGTAGCGAATCATGAAATGGTTCCATTTCATCTTCCACTAGGAACATGAAATGGTGACCCTTACACTCTCATCTCAGCAATAACTTCCTAAATCATCTAAATCCAAATTAATAAAACTAACAATATTATATACTTTTCAGCCTCGCCCCCAAAATTCATTTATCTTTCTCTGTTTATATTCTGTAATTTCAATATCTATTTTATCTTCA
>NW_027109724.1:5461-5850 GCF_000696795.3 Halyomorpha halys
ATTGTTTTCTTTTTCTTATCTCCAACTTATCATTATTATGAAAGCAGACTTTCTTATGATGTACTGTTTCAAAACGACTTAATTTACAAAAGAAATGTTTTCTACTCGCCATAGTTAACATTTTTTAAATCAAAGACGTGTAAAACATTATAGTGATCATATTTTAATGAGTATAGCTATACAGCATCAAGGAGTACAATTTTCTAAAACCATTGTATTATTATTTATTTTTTTAATTTTAATTTTATTTAATTCTATTTAAATTGCTAAACAGGATGATACATGGCCAGAGCATTTTTTCCTTTTCACTAGTCTTATAAATCTTTTAATGTCAGCTTAATTATTAAATAGTTATTTCTTTTTTTAATTCTATAGTTATTTTGTAATGT
>NW_027109725.1:0-19363 GCF_000696795.3 Halyomorpha halys
TTTTTAATTATTATTACTTCAATTCGTTAAATTTTCGATATCGATATTTCGATATTTTAAAATATCGATATTTTAGTGCCGATATAATATCGATATCGATATTGCTATCCGATATCGATATGGATATCGATATCGATATTTTGCTTTCGATATCCCATCCCTAGCACTAGGTAGCTAAGTAAGAAAAGAGACACTCTGTAACAGTGAAAGTAAAATGTAGTCCTTGTAAATATGTTTGAATAAACTCATTTTAGTCTTCACTGATTTTTATGTTATTTAATTCGCGCGTTCCCCAGCCGTCAACAGGTCGTCGCCAGATGTGAGGTGCTCATTCTGCCTCTCGTTGAAGGAGGTCCTCACGAGTCTTTAAAACTGGCGGTGAGCGATATGTTATTTTTTATATTACATTTTTTTATATTATCTATTGTTTTTTTTCTTCTTATGTTAGTGTAATCAATATTGAGATATCGGGATAAAGTATTATTATTGATTTATTTTGTAATGAAACCCACCGATATCATAAATTAGATACAAATCTAAGTATTAGTCTTTGTTTACGAGGTATTCCTATTCATATTATTACTTTTTTTCTCGCTTGTCCTATTTCATTTTTTGATCTCGTCGAAGTACATTATTATGTCTGTGCAAAATTTTAACGTAGTCAAAGTGATTCGGAGAAAATTCATGTCGGAAAGTAAAAGAAATATGTTCATTTTTTTCAGTGTTTACCCAAGTGCAAAATCTGTACAATCTATTTCTTAAGGAGTCATAGACATTTGTGATAAAAATAAAAATTATATTTTTTCTTTTATTTTTCTATTTTAGGATTTTTTTACTTCAGATTCTGTATTTATTGATTTTACGTCGGTGAGTTAATACTTCCAACGTTCAGGACAGTTCGTCCATCTTAAGAGACCTACTTAAAAAAACAGCTTCAAAGTTTTTTGCTGTATTTAATTTTTGAAATATCGCTAAATTTTCTTTTCGTTTTTTGTATTTTTTTTTTTAATTACAGTTATTTTGTATACCTTCAATATCTTCATGTGTAATTTTAATTCTATCTTCTCTTTCATCTACATTTAATTTATAACAAAATTTATTTAAACATATTTGCAATATATAACTCTCACTTTCTTTATAGCTAATTACGCTTTTAACACTGTAAAGGTTGACATCTTCATTGTTTCCCTGTAACTGACCATCTTGCTGCTAAACAGTGATTAACATAATTATAATATAACATAAGAAAACACTTACATTTCTTTTTATCTTAGATTATATTGTTAATTGCTATTTCAGAAATCTATTTTACTAATCATATCAGTATAGTCTACGACCATCCTTCACATGTCTTTTTTATCGTTCACTACTTGTTTTACAATTTTTGTGTTACACATTGCTTCTTTAAGCTTTCATGTTATCTCCTTTGTCTATTATTTCTGTTCTTTAAAATCAAAATAGTCGTTAACTATGGCACCTTAGGCTAAAGCTGATATCTTGATATTGGAATTTTTTATATTCATTCTGTTCTTTTATTCTATTTTCTAAGTTTTGTGATGTCTATTCTGTATAAAAATTGTTTGCATTTTATTTTATTTGATATCTGTTGTCCTTTGAGTTTGTTACGTTTCTCCAATTTATTGTTATTATATATTCCTAATTTTATATTAATATGTTCATATTTTAAAAATAGTTTTTTATTTTATTTGTTATTATTAGAATATATTAAAATGTTTGAAAGGTACAATGGTGTTATTGTTTTATCTACATTTTTGTTCGTTATCAATTTAAAAAATAAATCTGTATTCTCTCGTTATTTCTATTATATTTTTTATATTCATTTATATTTATATTAGTATTCATTTTTTTGCTAGTTTACGTTTTCATTGGCTATTTTATTTTGGTTAACTCTAGTAAATTAACATTTATTTATTAATCTATATGGATAAAAATTATTATTTTTTTATATATTTTGTATATTTTAGTTTATGTTTCTTTTAAATATTTTTCGTCTATTAAACCATTCAGTTTGTTTGATTACTTTATTGATTAAATTTTTTGCTGTGTTAATAATTTAGTTATTGGGTGATTTGACTAACAATTATAAAATATACAAACTGATATTTATAAAAAAAAATGCGATTTCCACCACAAAACTCATTATTTTTGTTGTTAAATATTCATGGATTTCTCGAATTGGCAAACCGGAACTTGAGACAAGGCATCGAAAGGGCTGAAGAAAGTAGTGAAAGCGCGATCAAGATAAAATATACGGTGGAGAAAAGTTTATGGATCAGTTGGGGAAATGAAGAGTTGCTTTCGGTATAAAATATTCCGCTCTATCCCTGAGCAGGGAAATATTTTACTACTTCATCGATATTTCAGTCGTCTGTGGAGGGACTAGGTCGTTCGGTTTTCATTTATTGCACCTATTTGCCTTATTACGAATATATTCCAGAAGGAAACTTATATCAACGGTTGTATTTTCAATTTCGTAAAATTTTATTTTTAGGCAGTAAAAAGCGAACAAATATTATGCTTATTAATTATAAAATCGTGTTGAGGACCTGACTCGGATGATATCCTAATTGACCTGCAGAATCTATGCAATGCTTATGACGATTTCGTCATTTAAACTAATTATAACCACGGGTTTGTTATAATGAAAAAAATAATTTTATTATAAATTACTTTGTAAAAAATAAATGTTTATTATATTCTCACCAAGAAATACTTTTTTTTACATTTCATTGACATTTTATTCGATACTTTTTACAAGAAAAAAAAATAAAAGGAGATCCATTTATAATTTCTTATTTATTAAACAATATTCTTTATACGTTACGGTTGATGAATTTTAAGGTTTGTCAGTTGAATGTGTCTTCTTCAATAAATTAGTGAAGTTGTTTAATTAGGATTATGTAACCATATATTTATTAAATAATTTTGATTCTGACCCCAATGTTGAATTGAACATTCAGCATCTGAAAAAGAAAAAAAAATGATAAAATCAAGGAGTTCTTTGTCATAATTTCAATGACATGTTCATAATCATACGCCTCAATGATATAATAAGAATATATGTATGCTATTTTGAAATGAAGTGAGATGAATTTTTAATACTAGTTCTTGTTCTGTTAAGAAAAAATATATATTATTTCAAAGTAGAATTACTATAATGATATTTATTGTATTGTAGTTCTGTGTCCTTTATTTTAATTTGACTTATAATAATTTTTTTTTCAGGTGAGTTACATTCCTGATTCCTATTACGTCTATGAAATGAGAGAAAATTCTTTGTAAGTAATTTTTATAAATTAATTGTTTCTTAAAATGCTATGAATAATACTTAATGGTTGTTTTAAGTCTAGAAATATATAATCATATTACCATATTATATAGCATCAATATTTCTGAGCCGTATACTTACATCGTTTTTCAATGTTCAAGCTGCGTTTCAAGACTGGTCTCAGAACCAAAAATGTATTTAAAATGTTTGTAAAACGTTCAAAATTGTTTAGAAATAAGAACGTTGGGCACTCACTCACCACTTTTAGCGTTTTTATATCCCCTTGCTCCCCCCTAACCCCTTGCTGGGAACTACAGCGGCGCCAGTTCGAATCCGGCCTGGGGGTTCGACTTTTATTTCTGTGGCGGCGTCACAAATTGAAAAATTGACCCCTATCATGGTGTTAGAGTAGGGTGGTACCCTGTGGATAACCCCCCTCCCTGCTTCAAATGACCGTATATTTTCACCTCTCCGATTTTTCGATGGTGGTCACTGACCTTCGCTCACCCCACAGATCTGCTTATTCCAGCTTCTCGGAGGTTGTAGCCGCTGGGTACGATCGGTTAGCTGACGGGGGTGTCAGTAAAGTAGTGGGGGTACTTCTTTACCTAGTTAGTGAAATTGGTCTGCGTGCTCTTCCCTACTTAAGAAACTTCGTAAGCGCACTATGTATGACTAAATAGACTTAACGTATAGTAATATTACAAACATTTAATGCGTCAGAAATAAAAAATGAACTAACAAAAATTTTGTTTGTGTAGTGCCCCAACTGTTACTAACTCGATAATAGACAACAATGTGATAATCCTTCCATTCATTCATTGGATAATCTTTGATTAATAAATGGTGTTTGAAATTAACATTTGTATCTCTTATAAAGAATATAGATGTTAAATAAATGTACATATTTTACTTCAACGTACCTACAAATCTAAAGTAAACAGTGTCTAATTTAAAGTACACATTAAACTATATTTGTGTCAAAATTTGACTCGGAAAAACAGATGTTCATGATACCTGTTCTGAAATTTCTCGATATTTAAATAAGATGACGTAGACTGAATTAGTAGGATTCGGATACACTAAAGAGCATTTGTTTGAAGAAGATTCTCCCCTCCTAACATTTTGAATAGAAATTAAAGACGCTACTATTTAGTGTCATATATATGAAGCAAAAGGCTTTGGCAGCCATCCTAGCCTCTAGAACAGAAGAGTGAATAGCGTCTCAATAGCCAAATCATTTTCTGGCTGAGATCAGAAATTCACCATGAGTGAGTAGTTTCACATAACACACAAAGGGAGAGAAACAGGCAGTATGAAAGAGGGAAGAGAGCATAACAGAGAAATCAGTCTTCAAGATCAACGAAAACTGCAATAGAACATCAATAATCAACAACTGAGTGACGTATATCCATTTCAAATACAGTCCTCTCCATTTATACCTAATTTGGGTAATATCTCCCAACAATGAAACCCTGGAAATAACTAATCATTGTAAAATATAAAATATAAAATAAAATAACATCATTGTTCGTAGTAATTGAAATCATTAATTATTGTTAAATGTAATTGCGATGACATTTGTTCAGCTAATTATTGCAATTTCGGATTATTATGAAAATTACAGTGGTTCATCAAATAGTTGAAATTATAAAAATTGTAATTTCAGTTTCAATTTTCAAGTCACAATAATTGGAAAGTAATTGTAAATGCAATTACGTTTTGCTCTACTCTGCAAGACAGTATTTGTTACTCTGATTATATTTTGTCCATATATACATATACATAGATTTAGGATTCATAATCCTCTTTAAGTTATCATGCATTTGGATAAAAAAAAATGCTCTGAATAATCCTTGACATTGAGAATTGAAGTGCTCATGGCAATTAAAATAGTAGTAAACCATTGTAATATAATTAATTCATTATTCACACAAAGTAATTTTTTTTTGTATTCAATGTGACACACATGTACTGTGTTTTTTAGAAAATATTTTATACTAATAGGACTTGGAAATTGCCTGTAGTTTGAGAATCACCCATAATAGTCACTAACAACCTTAGCTGTTAAAGCAAGTTTAGAAAATTACCAATTAGCCTAAACAAATATATACTAGATTAGTTTATTGTTAACTTCGTTACTAATTATAAATAACCCTTCAATTTATTATTCTAGCACGTGCTCCTTTTCTTCATAACTTCAAGTTAATTTTTTATGTCAATTTTTTATTTTATTTACAAGAACCTCTACCCAGCTTTGAAAAAAGTGTCCCTGGAATGGGGGACAGTTTGATATTCCAAGCGAGTGTTAATTAGTGGACTCTTTGTAATCTAATCAAGTTGAGATCCTTTGTCCATCTGATGGCCATTACTCCCATGACAGTCAAGAACTAGAATTTTCTTTTTATTGCTTTGCTGAGAGAAAATTATTGAAATAACCAAAGTGCTTCTACCTAGAGGTCGTAATTATAACTGTACACTTGAACTCCTCAGTAATTTAGAGAAGCTTTGAATGTTTGTATCTCGATTCTCACTTTTTTCTTAAATTGTCATCCTTTAGCCTTGGGTATTGGGTTAAAATTAGTGAAATGGAAAATTAAGATTATATCTTTTGTTGTAAGTTTCGATATAAGTTTGTGGAATTTTTTTAGATTTTATTGTAAGAAGATAGTCCGATTGGCGATCAATAAAGGTATCAAAATAGTAAAAGAAAACGATTTATTGTTAACAAACGTTTCACCCACTTTGCAGGAAAAAAAACAAGATACAAACATCATAGAATTGACAAAGCAATAAAATTTAAAAAAAATATGTTTATAAAGTATATAAAAACAATAATAGTAAACGGAAGTATAAATTTAGTTGGAATTGAAACTAGTTACTAACATGTACTACCAGTTGGGATAAAATTCTAAATACAGATCTAGACTAATAAACAGTTGAAACATGCTCGTTAGGATAGTTCTAAATATAGTGAAGAGGTAGTTGTAAAAGATAGAACGGATAGGTGAAGTAAATATCTCATAGGTGAGGTATAGTAATATGTAAAAAGGGGAATATTAATAAAATTAATAAAAATAATCAATAAACATAGGGGGGTCTACCTGTCTGATTGAAGAGGAGATGACGAATGAGGAATGAAAGTTCAGGTAAAAAATTTCCCCACTTCTTCCGTTAACACTTAGGAAGAGTAAGATTTTTTATGATTTATAGATTGATAAACTGACAGAAACATCTAATTTCTTTTCTTTTACTATTTTGATACCTTTATTGACCTTCACCCGGACTATCTTGCGGAAATTTACAATTGCATTAAAAATAAGTATACACAATATCCACTTAATATTTGTAAAAGTAATGTGTCATTAATATAATATGACAATATGACAAATACAAATACTTGAAAAAAACGTTGGCTCAATAAAAATAGTATAATTATTTACTATTTGAGTTTTTTTGACCGCACCCGGACCATATTCCATTCAACACATACTTAATAATTGGAAGCGTTTCAATAACCATAATAAAATAAGAATTCTTGTGGTTATTATCTTTTAAGGTGTCTCATTGTTCACAATGTCCTGGAAGAGTATTTAATATAGTGCAAAAATTATTAATTTTATTTGTAAAAATGATACAATAAGAAATGATTTAGCATCTTGGCCTTCAATAGGATTAAATGGCCTAACTAAAAACACGCATTAAGGTTTCCAACACAAGAAAAAAATTTCTATGAAAATATACCTTTTAACGATTCATATAATAGAGACTTACACCTAATTATTTTCATTGTTACGAATTATTTTTGTTGTAATAAATAAATAAAGTACTTTATTAATTCAAACACACAGAGTCTGTCTCATTGTTCAAGATAATCACGTAGAATAATATTTAATATAAAAATTAAGGATTACACTACATTAATTATGAAGTTGGAACATATATTAATTTATTTATTATGATATTGATTATTCGTTATAATGAAAATCTTTAGTTTATTATTATTATTATTTTAACTTCGCTTCAGGAACTGTGTAACTAATATTGGGCCACTGATATTTTCATCAAATGTAGCCTAGGAAAATTGCTGATGGCAACGAATTATAGTAAAAATGAAAAGTAAAAAAAAATTATATATATTGTGTATCAATTGTGGCAATTTTATAATCATAATAATTTTAAATTTTCAATCAGAATATGTAAAAATCTGCAATTAGTGCTTTAAATGTTTCTCTTAATAAAATATACCCACGGGTTTTTTTTATTACAGATTTTCCACAAATCAAAACAACTCGGTTAATGCATTTAAAAAATAAAAATATTTGGGGGAAACTACTTAATGCTCATTACTGCCCTACACATTTTTGCCTTACCAAAAGTACATGTAAATTATCATTTTTGATGAATTCTATATATAAACCTAATAATCAGTTTATGAGCAACTCTATATGTATATATGTTATAATTTTCTTTTTTTCTTAATGTTTCAAGTCGTAATACTATTATTTTTTTCTAAATCATAGAGGCCCATGACTAATGCCTATATCTTGGAGAATAAACTATACCTTTCAGCAACTTTGTGAGCCGCTCTCTCAGGGGCCACTGATCAGTGAGTCCTTGCTAAGAATAGAATGTGTGAAGTTATTGAATTTAGTAACGAATTAACCTAAAAACTTAATACAATGGAGCTAATTGATAACTGTCCGAGAGGAAGACCGAAATGTGGGTGGGAGGACATGTATTGCGGATTTGGATGGTAATGAGTGAAAGCGGTATGTAGATATTAATTGATGGTATCGGCATGAACCTTCAGACACTCTATGCCTTTTATATGTGTGTTGTATATGATAATTTTATATTTTAAAAATAAAAGGTAATGTACATTAACATAATTTTTACTTTTCCTTTATCTTTGATGTTATAAAACATTGTGTTTTTGTGCGTCCCAGCCAGCCAAAACGTTTGTGAAAAGTTCCTTGAAGTAATTAGTAAAACAAAGGAAGGTGAAACAAGACAACTCTTCGAATTTCCATTAAAACAGTGGTCGCTTAACTTTTTAGATTGGTTGTTACGTTGTTTGTTTTTGTTTTTTATTTAATTGCTAAAAAAAAATTGTTTCACGAGAAAGTTTTTTCTTTATGAATTTGTCGAGGCTCTTCCATTGATTGAATTCTCTTAGTTTAAAGTAAATTACATTATATTTTTTTGTCACTGATAGATCCGTTAGTTCGTATTCGATCAACCATCCGATTCCTATTTAGTTTCTTTTGAATATTTTCAAGCGTACTGTTTACGATCATTATTTCTATACGAGAGTTATATCTGAGTAATTTGCCATGAAGTCTTAGTGGGCTCTAATGTTTTACTGGACAGTGTGGAGATAATGTACCAAGGTGCTTTTTCAGATAAGACTAAAAATAGTTTGAATGCAAATCTTATCCATAGTATTAAAAAATTACAAAATAAGCGTAATTTCAAACGGATTTTAAATAAATCTAAGTATGAAGAAAGCTTATATATAGTTGACTGTAAAACTTGAAAATAACAAGATGGCCAGGGCTGGGGTCAAAAAAGAACAAATAGTTTTTAACTATTTAATGTTCGACGTTTCGTCTCACTTTGCAGGGCTTCATCATGGCTAAATACAAAAAACAACTAAGAACATTACAACAATAAATATTATGTAAAAATTAAGTGATAAGAAAATTATATATAAATAAAAGGAAGGAAGATATGAAATAGTATTAGTATAAAATAAACTTGAATAAACAATGATAAGAATAAAAAATTACGTAACAATGGTAAGAATAAAATTTTTAAAAAAATACGTATAATATACAGTTAAAATGTGCGAGAATATAATTAAGAAAGCTTGTCTACATGAAATATATAGCAAGGAAAAGTAATGCGATTGTGTCTTATGGTCTTAAAAGGAACACGTAAATTTACCAGCATTCTTAGAATATATACAGACTGTATAAATTTTAGAAAACGAACTTAATAGGAAAAAATAAATTAACTAACTATGAATATAAATAAACATGAGGAATTATTACATGGGCAGCCATTGGGCTAAATGTAATGTGACTTTTTGAGTTAAAAATATAATTTGGTTTTTGTAGTTGTTATATATAATGTATGAAGGCAAGTTGGGACAGAACATATATGACCGTTTGTCTTATTAATTTACAATTATCTATGTCAGTTTCAATCAATTTACAGTCGTCGTGTTGTCTAAAGAACTTTACTGACTGTTGAATCCATTTACATTTTTGTATAATCTCTAGGTTGTTTACTTTGTTTAATAAGGAGGTAAATTGATTTTATTTCAATAATATTCCGGACGTATTTCTCTGCATATCCAGGAAAAATGTATCAAAGATAATCAGATATTATTGTAAATGTTAGTTCTGAAATACAATTTTGAGCTGTTTAAATAAATTTCTTAGTATGCCCTTAAGAATATTGTAAATGTTACGTTAAATCAGTCATTCTGGTATAACGAAATTGTTAATTTTTAATCATATTAGATAGTATATAACTAGAGATAAGAAATTTAAAGAAAAACAAGAATTATGCAATTCCTCTTCCCTACTGTTGTGAAAATCTGTTCGGAAATGTGGCATCGTTTCGTATATTTGTGTTTTGTAAACCTATGTTTGTACTTTCAAAAGAGAATAGCAAAAATTACTACCTATAAAGATCAAGCCTGAGAGGATGAATTAGTCGGTACTTCGTGCTATAAAAACCGGTCACGCAACCTTTAAAAAGTATTGTATGAAATTACTGGCGTAATTTTAAACTCTTCGACTGTTTAAGCCTATTAAAACTATGTTGACAGATTAAAATTATCTTCATCATAACCTTTTCACGACAGAATGTTATCGCTAGGATAGTTTATTATTTTTAAAATTATTAAAAAAAAAAAATTATTATTCACAGCTGATGGGCCTCGAATATGATTTCCTAACCTTCAGCACGCGAGCATCGTAGTTTAAAGAGAAACTGTTCACTTGTGCTGATATTCGACGTGGTTTTAATAAAGTCTTACATAAAATATGTATATATATATACATGGATTTTTAAAAATATTTATTTGTATGAAGGTTAATGTTTTTATTTTATTATAATATATACGTGACTTACCTTTGTTAGTATAATTGTGAATTTTAAGAACGGGTTAGAGAAAATATTAGACATAATGTTATATAATAAATAATAGGCTTATTGCACAACTATTACCAACTGTACTCTAAATTATTGTTTATAATAACCATACGTTTTTTTTCAAATCGGAGCTAAAATCTAGGCCATCTCAGAACTACTGGTGTACACCTTGAGCAATTCAGGTATGGATATTGCTGTTCGATGAGTTTTGAATACAAATTACATAAAATGTTAATAAGTTAATTCAATTTTGTTTAAGCTAACAATTTAATTGTTATTTATTTCAAAATCCAACTTTACATGAGATGTCAATCTTTTCTGTGACCACACGTAAAAATTAAATCTATCACTTTATGAGTTTGTAATACTTACCATATACATGTTTTTCTCACTCGGAAATATTTTTGAGGTTTGTATAAAAGAGAAAAAATATTGTTTCATCAACAACCCTAACCTATGCGATCAATGCCGTATCAAGAGAAACTGTTTTATTTGTGTTTACGCGTGGATTAGTTAAAATTTTGCATTCTCAACAGAGCAGAGGAAAATTGATATTTTTTAGTTTTTTGAACAAAAATTTTAAAAAATAAAGTCAAATTTTTTGCCTAATAGGAAGCGATCAAAAACTAATTTACAGATAATTAAATCCCAATTACACTATCGCTAATTAGATAAAATTAACTTTAGTAAATGTTGTTTGTATTAACTAAATTTATTTTAATCCCTCCCTTTATGATTGATATAGTTAGAGGAGAACCTATAATTAAATGTTTTATTTATTTTATTTTATCTTTTTATTACTCACACTTTACTTTTGAATGTTTTTCTATTGGGTTCAAAATAAACCAGTTCTAGAAAAACATTTACATTGACATTAAATGAACATTAACTGAAATCGAGTTTATTTTTTTTTAGATTAGTCTATGCTTGAATGCTGATTTACCAAAAAGTGTGGTATGGAATAAGTTCTTTTATAATACATACATTTATTTTTAAAAGGATTATTACAGACATCATATAAAAAAAAAAAACTGTTTAGACGGAGTATGTATGGTCCGATTCTATACGAAAACGCCGGAAACCTGGTTTGGTGTTTTTTTTTTTAAATAAGTTATGTTTTAAATTTGAATCTAAAACTATATTAGTTCCATACTTCTAAAAAGCAGCATTTTAAACTAGATAAATTCTTCTTTAAAAATGAACAAAATTTGCCTTTGTTAACACCATTTGAAGGGGGATTTCAAACGCATAATTAACGCAAAGGTTTTTATTTCCTTATATCCAGAATTGAAAGACTAAAATTTCATAATATGCCGTTTTTATTAATATGTGTTTTATCTTGGTATAATATTTTATTGACTTTTATTTATGTTATAAATAACTGTGATGCGTAATTTTGTATTCAATACTTTTTTTTTTATTTGAGTCTATCACGTAATGGGTCCGAAAATACAGCACAACTACCGCAATCTGTTCCCGAAGGCCGCTCGCCCCATTCCGACGAAAATAAAAGATCTCTCGGTCCAAAGCGAGGCTATACCAATCCCTTTGGGGCCAACTTCTCAATAATACCAAGGAACCATTATAAGTTGCTTTTGGGAAGTGGATCTGGAAGTTTTGGGTCCTCATTATTTCGATAAAGTTTCATCCCTCCCTGGGAAAAGGGAGATGGAAAAAGAATCCGCACCACCTACAATGTAGTTCCGTACGGCATTTTTCTTAAGCTATATTCTGAGGTATAATTGCGTTGAATAAAGAATAATTCGTTTGAGTGCTTAATCAGCCACTTAATTCCATTTTGATATTTTAAATTAGAATATTTTTTTTATTTAGGTATTGACTTGTGTTTAGAACTTGTTTATAAAAAAATATTACTATCTTAGGAAATCTGTATTATATATATATATATATATATATAGATTTACACAGATTTCTAGGCCTAATATTCGATACAACACATACTCAGCTACTCAATCTCCTAAACTAAAAACTATCTGTACAAAAACAAAAACATAAGTATCTTACTAAGCCGTACTTCCTTGGGGGGATAGAACTAGCCTATTTAAACATCAGGCATTAATACGTTCATAAATGGACCTGGGTTCATTCGTCTGCGGTTTAACTCTTCCCCAATTGCTTGTGGAAGAGTGCTTGTGGAAGAGGATCCTGCGAGAAGAAACCTTGCTAGAATGGAATCGACGGTGGGTGGATTGCTTAAAAAGGATCACCCTAAGGAAGTACTTTCCTACCGTTGGTTCACGTCTAGTATCAACGTGGGTCCTCCCCGACTACTGGATCTCACAGTTCCTCACGGGGCATGGGGGTTTCCGAGCTAAGCTCGCACATGGCATAAACATCGATCATCTATGCCCAGTTTGTCAGGTTCCTGAGACCGCCGAGCACGTCGTACTTGCCTGTACCGCCTATGAAGCATTGAGAGCCAAGATGATGAGGGAAATAGGACTCTATGTTCTGACTGAGCGATCTTCCTTAGCTGATAAAGAAAGAAAACTACCCGCACTACAAGACCTTTGTGTATGGGTGGAAGGAGGCTGTGGGCTCTACTCACTTCTCCCTGGGTATGAGAGAATAAGCTACAACAGCAAGGCCTCAGTAGAAGAGTAAGATTTATTTTGTAGCAAGAGCAAGATGTGTGCACAGCTATGTAATGTTTGTCATATGCAGCAATGAGTTGTACCCACTGCTGCGAACACCCGTATTGTCTAATAGGAAGGATAGAGGGTGATAAATAAATAAAAAATAAATAAATAATTCTCAAGTGCTTGTGATACAGTCCATTATTCTGGATTTTTCAAGGGAGTAATGTTGCCAGAATAACGGTTGTGCAAGGAGGCGATTTGGTCAGAATCATGCTTGAATGCCAGATTCTTACCAATTAATCACTTCATGAGGCTGGGTGTTCCCGGTGAGACTCCAGAACCCACAGGGTTGACCCACGGCTACAGCGACACAGAAAATAATTATTTGCTACAGCCGGATTCGAACCCGGATCCTTGTAGTTAGTACTGAGCGGTCCGCTTCTGAGCTAGAATCTATACTTCAAAATTATAGCTAGAGAAAAAAAATCCGACATAAATAATTCTACTTTTCCTCTTTTTTTTTTCTTTTTCTTTTTTTTTCTTTTTTTTTTTTAGAGAAACGAAATTCAACAATTCCACTATCAGAAACCATCTCCTCAGCCATATCTATTTACAATAAATATGAATATTAAAACAAATGAAAATTTAGACCAAAATGTAATTCGAAACAAATTGTAATTAATTTATTTCGAATTACATAAATGAAAAAAAAATAGTGACCAAATTTTACATGGTTAATGATTAATCAACTGATAATAGTAAAATAATAATTGACAATCAATTAAATTAAACATATGTTTGAATTAAGTCCATCTGCCGAATATGCAAATTAAATTTTTTTATTTAATCCCAATTAACATATCAAAAATGTTGAGATTTTTGCTTTATTTCCTGTAATATATGGTACATATTGAACCGATTTCAGAATGAATATTTTATGTGATATGAATTCTATTAAATCCAGTTACAAACTGAATCTACTGATGCTACTTTATCTTTCCTCCTTTGGAAACCAAGGAAAATATGTTGTTGATTAAGTTATATTTATTACTCCTGGATTATTGAATAGTAACAAAAAATATTTCAAATAGTTTGTGAGTTTCTAGTTTCATTTTTTCCCTTAACTAATCGGAAGAACTTTATGCTGTTGATTCAGTCTATTGAACTAAAATTCTTACCAAAATAAAACATAATAATTTCAATGAGATTATTGCGGAATGATATTTAAAATAACATCTCGCAGAATCAAGTGTCAATAATGCTGAATCATTGTAAAACATGAAACAACACTATGGAATTTTTTTTTTTCAAGCCCTATGGGTGCGTGGGAATAAAGTTATGATTAAAAAAGGGTTGAAGGTAGCCCCTTTTTCTACGTTCTGGTAATGTATTTTAAGAGGGGGCTGACAAAATTTGATTATTTGGGAAGGGGTAGTCTGTACTTTGTGTCTATCTGTTGGTGATGGGGCTTCACAATGGAAAAATAAATATTATGTAACGAAATATCAATTGTCAGTCACTTAGAAAACACGAGAGGAGTTAATTTACATGACAATGAAGGTCTAACTATTAAAAAAACAAAAAAAAAACAGATGAAACCATCATTGACAACAGTTCATTTTTAAATTCCTGGAAAATATTTGAAATCAAAATTGTGTTTGTAGAATATATCAATACAACAGATATATCTGAACAGAAGTGTTCCGGTTAAATTGATTTCATAAATGTCAATATAAATTGAATATAACTGCATATAAAAATGTAAATAAAATAATTGTTACCAGTGGTTTTTTATTTTAACACATTTTTTTTATTTTTGAATGAATGTCAATATTTTCACATCTAACATGATTTAGTGTTATTCTCGGACTAAAAAATCACATTTTTCTGTA
Source organism: Halyomorpha halys (assembly GCF_000696795.3). NCBI lineage: Eukaryota > Metazoa > Arthropoda > Insecta > Hemiptera > Pentatomidae > Halyomorpha > Halyomorpha halys. Next base: position 14,949 of record NW_027109725.1, read on the forward strand.
ATTGTCGTTTTTCGGTCTTTTTGCTTGTTATATGTATTTTTATTGATCCTGAAGAAACTTTATGAAAATATTCAATAAAAACGTATGTTATATGTGTTGCTATGTTATATGTATTTTAGATTATAATTTCTTGAAGAATGAAATGTTGTACTGAGAATACCATCTAGGGATGTAGACGTAGTTAGCCTATTATAAAAACGATTGGAGTAAATCAAACCTAAATAGAAGAACACAATCCTCACTCCATCATTGAAATCCGTATAATACCTTGGTTTCACTCTTAAGAGATCTCGATTTAGAGAACATACCAACAGGAAGGTAGATAAAGGAAAAAAAAATGCTTTTAAATGTTCCGCATTTTAATTAAAAAAATCCATAATACGCTTTCATAATAAATCAATTCTACATATTTAACAGTTTATATATGCTTCACCTGTTTGGATTTCGACATGTTTAACCAATTATAGAAAATTAAAAATAATTAAAAATTTATTTATAAGAATAATAAACAATTACAATAAATACCACTATACTTCCAATACTTGCATTCGCTACAATATAACAACTTTCTTTAACACAGACCATAATTGTTAAATTTTTTATATATTGATCAAAGAAATAGCAACTACAATAAATCCTCCCTTGATCTCTTCGTTTGTAATAGAACGAAATATTTTTTACTGAGCTAATATTGTTCGAGTATATACATATTTCATCTTTTTCTTTTTTTTTTTATTGTTTTTTAGAATATTTTGGAAATAAATAATGCATTTACTTCAATTCATTAATTTCATTCTCAAAATAAATATAGTTTTTATTATATGTAACCTAATATTGATTTATTGCAACGATGAGTATTACAAAACGTTTGAAATAGGAATTTTGTTATTGTATATTTTGTTAATAAAGTTTTATTATTTTTTTAATTAATGAAACTCTTGAAATTTTTTGCTTATTTATAAACTAGCAGTATTATTTTTGGAAAATTTTTCGTTGAACTTTAAGAAGAAAGTTGACAATAGTATTAAATATGTGAAATTAAACTGATGAATAAGTGAAACGATTTCGGCGATCCATCAATGTTACAGTGCCAGTTATTAATTTGTAAAATTTATTTTTGATGATGATTCTCTAATTTTATGTTTTACGAGCTCTTATTTTACTTAGGACGAATCAGAAAGTTTCATGAGGATAGTCAGTGTTATGGTGACTTGAAGTGTTGTGTAATTATTACTATTTTCACTAAATTCTGTTGTTGAAAAACAACAACATATTGCGGATTGAATAACGGCAAACCTGAAAAAAATAGTTTTTGTTTTATTTTGAAATGGGAGTGTTCCAAAGATAATAACGTATACAGAGGTTTCTTTACTGTTCCGGTATAGAGTGTCCCAAAAGCTAATTGGGTACCCAAAAATTAAGTGCAGTATAATATAACATGGTATAATCTTCATGTTAGGTGAAATAAAAAATAATCTTTCTTTTTGTTGTCAAGTTTGTTATTATACAAGCAAAGCAGCGATGTCATGACTAAGCTTCCTCTATCTGTAGGTCATTTGCAAAATTTTAAAAATAAGGAATTAAAGAAATACCAATTAACATGGAGAAATACCTTGTATATGGGATTCCCACTGCACACGGATATACCCACCTTATCGGATTTAACCTTGATCCAGAATTGGACGGATATTAAATCAGCTTTAAACAGATAATGGAGAAGCGGAGCGGTATTGAATATTGAATGGGCCGTAGGTGTTCCGTATCAAATCTACTTGCTTTCCTCTAATTAATACTGGCTAGTTTAGACTTGCTAACTACTTCCAAGTAATAATAGCCAAGGCAAATTAATTTTGGTGCCTATAGAGAGTTCATTACTTATTATTCAACGGTGTTGGCCTCTATCTGTAGGCAGCTATTCGGATGGTAGATTAATATGGATTAAATAGCTTTTGTATGCCTGTGCGTTTTTATGCCATTCTACATCTTACTTAATTGATTTTAAGTTATTCCAGGAGATATGACAGGTTTTTCTTTGGGTTTATAAAGTTAATAAACCGGTGATTATCTAATAATGGGCAACTTTCTGGCGTTAATTTAAAAAACAAACAAAAAAAAACACATATCCAAATATAAAAAATTCTTTTTTGATATTTCTTAGCTAAAACCATTTCTAAGGAAAACCTAAACCCAAAATGTAAAAAAAAATTATTAATTTTTAGAAAATACTAATTAGAAATTATTATGTTTTATAAATTTATGCACTCATTTTTGAGGTCAATAATATGCCATGACAATCTGAGGCTGTAAACAACCAATGATAAAATTAACTTTAGAAAATCATTTAGCACTGAATTACTATCCTATAATTAATTTTATATCTTATTCCAGGGGATAACTAATATTAATAATGATAAAATGAAAAATAAAACAATAGCAATAATAAACAAAAGAAAATTAACTATATCAAGGTACGAAAATGGTTATTCTAAATGTATTAAGCTGTTATTTTTTTCCTTCTGTCTTGATTTTGTGGTAGGAACAAGAGTTATTTCATAAATAATATACCAAATGATAAACCCATAAATAAAAAAATAAATAGTAAAATTAACTTTGAAAAAACATTTAATACTGTATTTATGTCTAATTATTAATTTCCAGATTTCTTTTCAAGTATAACGACGATTAAACAATAATAAAATACAAATAAGCGTTGTTTTTACCTCCCTCCCCCCCGCAAAAAAAAATTTATCAATTCATGATAGTTTGTTCAGAATATAATAGCGTGTTAGTTTTTTTCGTTTTATCCAGATTTTGTAAAAAAAAAAAACTATTGTAGTTTTTTTAATCATAAAGATAGCAACATTTCTTAATCTCAGAAGTTGTAAGAATTTCCCAATTTCGGTATTTAGTTTGAGGTTTTTAAGTCAACAACAATGAATTTTTTCTCTGAAGCATGTATGGAATTTTCTACGTCCTGTTTACAAACGATAAGAATTAACTGAAATCTTTATGTTATGTTAAGTAGCAACGATATTTAAGTTTAATTCATAATATCATATTTAGCTATAAAAAAAATTCCTTCCTCAGCTCAGATTTGAAAAGATGCCACAACGACAAAATTCTAATTCGCGTCATCTAAATGACCACATGCCTGTCACTGCTTCCCCTTGCAAATTGAATATCCTCCACGGACGGCTTTAATGACGTTTAGAGAGGGGGTCAGAGTTGAAGGGATTTCGGATATAAAGAAGATCCAAGTATTTTGCATAACCAGTACAAAAAAAAAAAGAGAAAAAATTAGAAGTAATTTCCAAGTCAATGAAGGCTCATCACCTAAAAAGGTTGACACTAAAGGGATTAGCCATTGGAGACCACTATTGAGTTAGAATGCTCTTGAAATAATTATCCTCGTACAGTGGCAATTATTCTGGAAGCACTTAGTGGAGGAGATCTCTAGCTCCTTTGTGCACTTATCTCAATACTTTTGTACTTGCGTTTCCTTTCCTCTGACTTAGCTTGACAATTTTCAACTGTAATCGTACTGAAGATAAAAATTTAGTTTAAAGGCAAGAACGATTATTAGTGGGACGATATTATAACTTATCAATTACATCATAAAAAATTAATTACAGATTCTTTTTAACCACGAATGCCACAATAGTTAGTAAGAGAATATGCAAATCGATAGAAAAACAAACAATAAAGTCAGGGAATGAAAACAAAAAAGATTGAAGCTTCATTTGATGAATTAATAACAAACTGACAAACAAAATATAAAGATTTAAAGAAGGCCATTATTTGTTAACAAAAGTAAATAAAGCACAAATCATATTTTAAATTTAATTATAAAATTTAAAACGAAAATTACAATTAAATGATTGGGGCTAAAAACCTAATGAAGCTTAAGCAATATTATTCTGGTTATCGCGTACGATCGTAATCTCTAGAGCCAATTTTCCTGTACACGAAGACTGTATCCTGCCACTTAGACAAATGGCATTTTATCACCGGTTAGGCATCACGGATCGACATTTGTTAGTGAGCAAACAGTGGCAATTAGAAAGCTATTCTCATTAAACGCCCCTTCGAAAAGAATCCCGTGAAAAAACCATCGCGTGTCCTACACACATTGGGTTCCTGAAACAGGATACCTGGGGATTGTGGTGTGTGCTGATTGAGCACGCATAGAAAACAACCACCTTGGAGGTACAAAATGGGATCCTTGCCGGTGAAATCTCGTAGATTACTCCAATCCAATTACTTCTTTTATTGATTATAAATTAAAAACAAAAAAAAAACAATCTGTTTTAAACACCCTCTAACATATAACCACAGAGATGGTGGGAGAGGGGGGAGGGAGGGAGGGAGGGAGAGAGAGAGAGAGAGAGAGAGAGAGAGAGAGAGAGAGAGAGAGA
>NW_027109725.1:19413-41361 GCF_000696795.3 Halyomorpha halys
GATGAATAAAATCGTCTTTAAGAGGAATCTCTGGCTAGTATATTAAGAAACTTTCTTGTAAAACGTAAATTTAAAATTTAACTATTAACCAATGTTACTAACAGTGTTTCCTAAAATTTTACTATTAGTTAATTTTTTTTTTTAGTTGACTAAATTATTATGAAAAAAAAAATATTCTCGAAAAAGGAATAAAGAATTTTTCTGTCTGTTTGATAGCCGGAATGAAACTCCATTTTAGGTTGCAACCGCTATATACAAGAAATGACAGATAAATTATGTGTTTTTTAAAATGAAATGTGGAATAAAGTGGTGGGAATCGTTGGAGAGGCCAGTTATATGTAAACATCAAATGGTTGTTCTGTTTCGTTTTTCATTTCCCTTTAATATTACTCCGCTGGTTAGTTAGGCTGATATATTACAAAGAGATCAAAAAGTCTGTTTTGGCCGGATGTACTTTGGCTTAAATAAATGTTTCAGTTTTAATTTACTGGGGTTCAAAAAAATGCCAAAACTATTACTTCTCTTAACACTAATAATCGTTTTTATTTTTCCCTTAGAAATGACAATTATAAATATTTTAATTATTGTTGAATTCGAATCATTATTTAAAAAATATATTTTAATTTGTTAATTATAATTATAAAATAGTAATTAGAATAATTTGTTAATTATAATTATAAAATAGTAATTAGAATAATTTTATTAAATAAATTATAAAATATAACTTCATTAGGTATCTTCATGAAAATAAGTACCAATTCAATTGGGACAAAACGGAACAGTAATCGAACTATATAAATTATTAACTTTGTGTGGTCAATAATATCACTGAGACGAACTGTATCATGCGGGCCAGCATTATTAAACTTGCTGAGCTGTACTGCCTTTGACTCAGGGGCGATAACTGTTGGGCTGACAGAGATTAATGATTTACTAAATTGGGACTTGAGGCTTTAATGTCACCGAGGAATTGCATACATTTTTTTCCCCAAATAGATTAAATTCCTGCATTATATAGAAAAAAATAAGTAACTCCAGCTTTAAGATTTTTTTCTCTAATATTAACTATATCTGGAAGTTATGATTAAACTGCTAAATCATTCTAACTTATTAGTTATTAATTAATAATTATTAATTATTATTAAAAAAAAGTTTAATCTGCCAACCGAGAAAGATACTTTGACTAAAATATATGCACACTTTCTCATACCAGGATTTTAAATTAAGGGAGAAAATTCCATTTTTTATGATACATCATATTTTTAGTAACATAATACAAAATTATGGAACATAACACAATTAATTTCGTTATTAGAGTCCGGCTAGAACCAGGTGTAATAAGATATATTAAATTAATTTTTTTTTTTAATAATACAGTGTGCCACATTCAAGGGTAATAGATATTATGGCTGTAAGCATCAATTCATGTAATATGTATATACCAAAGAAAAAATAATCTTTATAGTAATAAGAAAATTATAAGACTAAGTATAATATTAATATAATATATGAAATGGACATTTCAAGTAAAAGTAAATATAAATGGATACTTTTTTTTTCGGCCAAGACTCTCATTGGAGTCCTAAATTGGGCATGGATACTTTTATAAATTGATAATCAAATTGAAAAAATAGTACAAACCAAGGAAAATTATTTTTTAACACATTAATATTTGTATAAAATATTCAGAGTCATCCTATGAAGTTGTGAACCAAAATCAATAGGTCTTTCTAATCGTAACCAGAATTAATAATTTAGTATACAATTCCAGAAATAATATGGAAGAGGTGATTCAACTCTACGCTATAATAGTATTATTTCCAATAATTATAAATAGATAATGTTTATTAAACAAAAAAACTCTAAGATATTTTCCATTTCATCAAATATATATATGGCGTATAATAGTGGTTAAATATCGACCATTAACTATTTCCAGTTTACCTAATTTTATAAATATACTAACACAGATAGTTTATAAATTTAACTATTTAACCGGTTTTCTAATTTCATATTTGTATTGGAACATTAAAAAATTAATTAATTAATTTTTAATATGATGGAATATTATGTTTTATTGCGTTTTAACGGTTTTCTGTGGAAACATTTGTTAAGTACTTTTTCAGGGGAAGTTTTCGTCTTACCTTTATTACTAAATTAACGAAATTAAAATTAAAAATTTTATATATACATAACTGATCATCATAAAATGATAAGTGTTAGAAAAACTAAATTTCCATTGTTGTGAACTATTTACTAATGGTCGATGTTTCGAACCACACTACAGGTCTTCAGGGCTGTAGTGGTAGGTGGAGTTATACACTAATAACTAAACAAATTGGAATTGATTAATAACATATCCAATTATATATCTATTGAATATGCGTGTCACCGATGGGAATGACCTGATGACGTCTGGGGAGCAGGCTGCCTTCCTGGCCTCAAGCTATGCAGCGGGGGATGCTCAGCGGACAACTAGTGCTCCTCCACCACCACCGGGAAGACCACCGAGCCCCGTTGAGAAGCCTATTTTCTCCACCTTTGGCCGTTTGGAGTCGGTACTGCGTCGCACCAAGGGAAACAAATCTTCTGGACTAGACGAGATCCCAAGCGTCCTATTGAAGATGCATCCCAGGAAGGGCAAAGCCTTCCTGCTGAACATCTCGACTCGTCCATGCGGATTTCGTACTTCCCAGCTGCCTGGAAGCGGTGCCACTACTGAAGCCAGGGACTCCACACACCACTATTGTCCGATCAGCCTCCTCTCGCACATGAGCAAGGTCTTTGAGCGCCTGATACATGACCATCTCATGGATCACTGCAGGGAGGCGGATGTGATACCACCTGAACAGACCGTCTTTCAACGAGGTGTCGCATTTGACCATCATCTGGTGAAGTTACAAGCTCACACAATAGAGTGGATGATAAACAACAATACAACTGCCTACATCTCATTGTACTGTAGCCATGCCTTCCAGAGTGTGTCCCACCCGGTGCTACTCCGCCGACTGGAGGAGTTCAGGTTTCCCGCCGCCCTATGCCGATTGGTCAAGTAAAAAAACTATCTTAGTGAACGATAATTCGTAGTAAGGGTTGGTGGAGATTTTTCGTCTCATTGAGTTAAAATATCACATATCACTTGGCTACATATGGATTGGGTTTATTTTTAATTGAATAAATTGTATAAATTGATTTACCTTTATTGTATTCGGTAACTTTTCTTTAATTTTTTTTTTTTTAAATATATTAAATTTTATCAAAATTATGATTTGGCCTAATCTTTTACCGGCAATGTAATTTCTAATAAATTTTCTTAAAAATTAACAAATATGTAACTTTAATCATAGTAAACTATGACCACTGTAACTACTGTTCAGAACCTAATTAACATTTTGATTTCAACTTGCTCGAAATTAAGTATCAATAAAATTATTATAAAATGAAAAATGTGAACAAGTCTTTCTTGCAGGGAGTAGAATCTGTGTGAACTTGTTTGTCTTCTACAGAAGTTGCCCTTGATTGATGGTCCACCTTATAATTCTTTTTCTTATTCACCCTTATCCCTCGGGCTATTCTGTTCCGTCAAATATTCACAGGTCAAAGGTGTAACTAGGTCGGGGATAGTTTATTTATAAATTTAAACTTCTCCACTATTCTCTTTATCCTCTCCATTTAACAAGTATTGGGGATGTTTTTTAACGAATTGAGTTAGCAATGGCTTAAAATATCTCCTATGATGTCAACTAGATTAAATAAAAAATACATTAAATGTAGTCTTAGAGCTTAAAATATTCCAGAAAGCAGAAAAGCGTAATTATTAATATTAACGAAGAATATTATTTAGTAGCTAAATGAAAAGGTCACCGAGATAGTTAATGAGGAGTCTGAATAAGCTCTAACCTTAAAATGTTAGTTTTAATTAATTCTCTTCAGTGAAGACAAAAGTATATATTTTTAAAACATTAGCTAGGAGTTTTTGAAATAAACCAAAGGATTTTTTTAAAAATTACATATCTATTCTTGTTTTTAAGTATTGATTTTTAAAATACTTTATCTCTATAATTTATAATTATTAGATAATTAAAACGTTGTAAATAGTTAGGTTTGTCTTTTGCACGAGACTATATTCATCATTATCAATTACTGAAGGTAAATAAAAATAAATAAAATAAAATAAAATACATGGGTCTCTGAGTATTTCATTTTTCAATCATTGCGAGAAACAGTAACAACATATTGAAACAATTTAATATATTAATTATATGTAAACCAATTAATTCAGTATGTCACAAAAAGCTAGTAGGTCTATCACTCTAACTTATCTAATGTCGTCTAGTGGTGCAGTTTGGCTTAAGTTAGGTCCAAATACGTAACATTCCAATCCAGATATTTATTATAAATTGATACATCTTTGTTTTTTAAGTACTTAACTAACAGGAATGAACCTTAATAACAGGAATCCAACGTTTTCCGCCCTAATGTCTTTCTTATTAATTGGCTAATGAATTGATAATGCTCAATCCAACATTTTTTTTTATCTTTTTACGTAAATTATCGTTACTTCAATCATTCAAATTAATATTTTATTTGGTAACTTTGATTTTAATGATTTCTTATCAGTTACGCAATAATTGATAATCCGTTCCAAGGGGTCTGTAATAAAGTAAACAAAATATTCTGACATTATTTTTAGATAAAACATTTCTTTTCTTTCGATTTATACGATTTTTATTTTCCATTATTTCAAAATTCAAACAATATAATACAAATTTTGAGGATCTCGTTTTAATGTAAAATGTTAACTTAATAGATCTCTATTATAATATCTCAAGACCCAACGGGAATTATTTGAAAAGATTTTGTTAATTTCTCCCATCACCTTAAAAAAATATTCTTCTCCTAAAATTCTCGAAATGCAGTGGCAGACAAATAATTTACTAGAAGCAATTTATTATTATATTAATATGTTAGTTGATCCGGTGATGAAAAAAAAATGTTTCTTAAGTTATTTACTACTTATACAATTTGCTATTGAATTAATGTTGCCCCCAAATTGTAAAATTGATATTAATGTATATAAAGAATAATGAGCTAGCTATAAAAAGAAAATATGTAAGGGGAAAAGAGCAAAAACAATAAAAAATAAAAATGTATCTAGCATATTATTTACGTAAACCGACAGGGCATTGAACCCAGTAATAATTGTCTGCTAATTTTTATATCATTTCATAGGTTCAATATAATAAATAAATTATGTATTTTTTGTTTATTACGAAAAAGGATTAAAAAAAAAATATATTCAGTTCAGAAGAGTAATAAGACCACTGGCGCTGTGGACTAATTTATCTTTAAATTTCAATTTATACTTATGTTCAATTAAAAATATTAATTAAGATTAAATTCATGAACTACGTGGAAATGGGATAATTAATGAAAATTAAAGAGTAAATAACAAATTAGTTTAAATAAATTATTTTGTTGATATATTTTTGTTTTTTATTTAAATAGATTCTCAGAATTGAGTTGATGGCTAAATCAAAGGTGAAAAATAGCTTTTTAAAAGAAAATATTAACTCAGAAGACTCGTTGGGGTACTTTAGATTAAATCATTCTAGAGTTCAAACAAAGAAAATCTTGTCCCTTTAATTTTTTCCTGGTACTAACCAGACTCAATCTCATTAAAACTTTTCTTTTGATCATTTCATGTTGTTTTTTATTTTTATAAATGGATAATTATTGTTCTTGGACAAATAAAAAAAAACCTTGAATCGGAGTGGAATAAAACTGAACCTGAATGGAACATAAAAAAAAAAAAAAAAACCTTTCTACATCTGAATATGCTTTTTGTTGGTATCCAATATATTTTCTTTTAAATTTATTAAATAATATTTTTTGATATGTATTATTGAGATATTTAAACTCAAATATTTGAAGACTAGAAATAATTTAAAAAAATATATTAACTCAAGGAATCAAGGATTTTTGGTTTTAGTGTTTTTATGACTTACAAATAAATACTTTAAAAAAATAAAACAACATAGGATAAAGGAAAATCGAAAATCTTCGATATCAAAACTTTAAAATTAGACATATTTTATGATATATTAGTGTTTTACTTGTTGGATATCACAGTTTCAAGTTGATTCTCGGCTCCAGTTCACTAAACTTAGAAACCGTTTACCGTACGGCCTTGTAACTTGGAATTGCAAAACCCGCTTCTACTCGGCAAAGTAGGGAAATTGAGTTTAATTAAGACTACTTTAGTTAATTACATCTCAAACCTAATTAATTATATTTTCATGTTTAAGGTGATTAAGTTGTATACTAATTAATGAAGTTTAAAAAAAAAAATTAAAATACATATTCTTCAGTTCTTGAGATGGAAATAATGAATATTAACTTTTTTCCTTCCAAGAATACAAAAATTTTTTTTAATAACTTATTTATTGTTATTGATATAAACATATGGAGAATCTACCCGTTGATAGAACTTTATTAATATTTCTAGAGGAAAGATATCGGGGCCATCTTCTTTTCAGACGCCTAGGAGGATCATCAGATAATGAAGAAGAAGCCAGGTTAGGATGGGTTGGGATGTCAGCTGTAAAACCTATATAAAATATAGGACCAAGGATACTACCCTGAGGTACATCAGCAGATTGAGGAAATAGGGATGAAGAAGCGCTATTGTAGTTTACTTGAAATAATCTGTCGGAGAGATAAGAACGAATAATGAGGAACTATGTAGGAGGTAGGAATTTACGGACCTTGTATAGCAGTCCTGGATGCCAGACTCGATCAAAAACCTGTTTTACATCAAGAAAGACTCCCAAGAAGAACATTCCACGCTTCAATGCAGATGAAACAGCATCAAACACACGAAGACATTGCTGGATAGTGGAGTGGGATGATCGGAATCCAAACTGGTGATCTGGTATTATGTGGTTGAGATCTAGGATGGGATACAGGCGTTTCAAAATGAGTTTCTCAAAGATTAAAGTACAGCATTAAACATATAGGTGAGGAATATAACATATTTTCGAGTGAGAGTAGAATATGGGATATAATTAGGTCATATCCAGGAGCTTCGCGGGAAGGTAATTTATGAATGATGTTGGATATCTCTGAAGGGTGAAATGCTTTTTTTTTGGGGGGGGGAGGGGTCATTTGAAATGGGGTATTCAATTCTTCTTCAATGTATATAAAGTGTATTGGTTTCAGGTTATCAAGATGTGACTCCAAGGTTTTTTATAAAGGTGCTGACCTAATATCTAGGATTTTTCTTGGCCCAATTTTGTTCATGTTGTAGATTCACTTAGAAGAAGTGAATGATTAAAATTTTTAAAGTTAAGAAGCTTCTTCGTAGTCATAAAAATTTGTCAGTGATCGTAAGATTTTCAGTTAGGTTAATTAGATTTTAAATTTTTAATATTTTAAGTTCTGTTTTAGTTTGTTAATAAATTTAATACAATATGCTTTAATAATAATTTTTGTTTGGTTTCTAGCCATGTTACACTTCGATCTTTTTCTGCATATTTCTCTTAATAAGATGCGAATGTGATGTGGTAAGTTAGTCTGTTGGGTATTATTAATTTTACTGGTTGTTGTGTTATCATATATGCAAATCCTTATTGATTCTGTAAGGTTTTGTATGGCTTCTTCAATGTCATTTCTGGAATTTTTAAGTCCAGACTACTCATCTCCAACAGAAAAAAAAATTCTATTTATTTCTTCTCAACAAATATGTTATAAATAACACATCTTGTTTTTATTTTTCTACTAGCAGTATTTTCTTTTCTGTAAGTATCCAAGCACTTGCAAGACATAAAACATTGATTCATGCTTTTCCTTAATTAGTGTATTATATTAATAATTTTAAATTACTTGTTAAATATGAGGAGAATCTAGACTCAGTTTATCATAGTACCCCATATTTGTTTATCATAAACCGATATGATGGAATTTTACTAAAACTACTTTAACTTTCTAATTTAATTGCTCAAGTATTACCAATATGTAAGTGGATTTTTTTTTATACCAATTTAAAAAATAAATAAATAAAACAGGAATTGTAGTTTTTCGTTCTAAAATTTTTTTTTATTGGGCCTTTTTTAGGATTTAAAAGAAAGAAAGGGTAAGTAATATCTTTTTTCGCGTTATTTCTATCATTGAAATTACATTATTGTCTTATTCTACGATAAAGTAATACAAACTAATTAAAATGAACAATGTAACTTCATGTTCATTACAATTCCGTCTTGCGTATGACCATCTTAATGGCGTTTGTTAATTATAATATATATAATATTAATTAATTATAGATTAAATTATTTATAATAATTAATATAGGAAAACATTTGGGTGTGACGGGCATGTCCAGAGAATCGTGTTTTGTCTCACTGTTTGTTATCTCTAGCTGTTGCAATGAATATCTTATACAGTTTTACACCACTTCCATATTGAAATTTTTAAACGAACAAACTTTGTATTGCCTAAGATATCAATTATGATTTTTTAATATTGGAATATAATTTAATAATATATTCATTTCTGTTTCAGGTGAGTGTTATCTTGTACAACGTTTTCCATCAGCTCCCGCTAATCCAAGAAAAGCCAAAATCCCCGCTAAGGCCAGTATTGAACAAATATCTTATTAGGCGGTTACCAAGGGATATAGATTAAGTTACCTAATTTAATTTGTGTTAAGTTATAAATGATGGCGAGCTGAGGCCGTGCTAAGATTTAATTAAAATGAACGATGTAACTCCATGCCTATTAACGGAACAAATTTACAACCCCGTCTTGAGGAGCTCGATTACTGAGATATAGCTATCCTGAATCATTATACTAAAAATATATTATCTGATAAGTCATAATTTATGTTCGGGCCTTCTTTTCTATTATGAGCGTATATTTTAAGAAATAATTTTTAATTTATTTATTTAATTGAAAAAATTAGAGGAAAATTTTATTTTTAAACATTAAATAAAACATGATATTTTTTTAATTTTCAATATATTTGTAACTAGTAGTACAACATGCTAAGCAAGTTTGTTTTTGTTATTGTGATATCCTCGATTTGCTTGATAGTGATTCCTAATTTTAAATTTTTAATTATTTTTGCAGGATTAAATCTTTGTACCACTGTATTTTTGGTCAGCATTTAGATCGACTAAATAACAGGAAGGAGAAAATGAGACTTAAAATTTAATATAATAAAGAAAAGTTAACAGAATATTTATTAAATTTATTTTTCATCAATTTTAGTGATTTTTATGAAAATTCGATATGTCCACTTTTAAATGTTAAGTTTTTTTCTGCCATATTAAAGTTTTAAAGTCTTTTTTTATGGTTTACCAGGTTTTTATAGATAACAAACCTATTTTAACTAGACTGAAATGCCTAAACTTCTATTCCATGGAACATCAAAGAAATTAATACTCAATCCTCTTGGTCAGAATCGAACTGGGTGACTCCTAAACTCCGGTAGTTAACAATATAGATTAGTGGATTAGAAAAAAACGTGCTTAAGTTTTGGATTCTAAGAGTTTCATGCTAAAATCACCCATCTGTCTAAAATGTACTAATTTTAACTCTTATCAAATAACAACATAACAATTTTCAAATTAAATGTTTTATTGAAAAGTAATAATACAATCTGCCACAATAAGTATTCATTCATTGGATTTATATAAAGAAATGAAAAATAATATTAAGGTTTATCATACTGTTATCAGTTTTATTTATTTCTACGTTCTTGGATTCTTTTATTTTCTAAACATATTGAACCACATTTTATAGATTATATTTTTCATATATTTTAAAGGAAATAACTATTAAAAAAATTAACCCAATTATTTATTAACGAACTTGTTGGTTCATTTTTTTTTTTTATAATTTACAACAAGTAAATTTGCTGTAGGTGACATAGTGATATGATACAAACATGTGGAGAATGTACCCATTGATAGAACTCCAACAAGATTTCTAGAGGAGAAGATCTTGACGCCATCTTCTTTTCAGACGCCTAGGAAGATTATTAGCTAATGAAGGAGAAGCCAGGTTAGAAACAAGTAGATTTGGGTGGTTGGGAAGTTTATCATGAAAGGAATGGTATCTGGTTTTGGCCAAATCGGCAACATATAGAACATTGAGGTCCTGATGGATGACTTGATTTGGGACAAAGTAAGGAGCATTAAGGTTTTTACGAAGGATTTTGGACTGTAAGGATTGGAATCGGGAGGAATTTGATGGTTTAGTGGAGCCCCAAAGCTCAACTCCTTATAAGCCTTATAAGTCATGTAGATCAGTCTTTTGTAATAGATTGGCAATTTAGACCGTTTGTCAAGTAAATGTTGTAATAATCGGAATCGACGAGCAGTTTCATGTCTTTTTGGTCTTACATGAGGATTCCATGTCAGTCGTTTGTCCAGATGTAGTCCTATGTGTTATTATTAAAAAATAATTATTTGGTGTTTGAAAAATCTAAATATTTTTCGAAATTAAATATCTTGCTAAATCATACTTAAATTTTCTGCTAAATTATGATTCATCGGAGATTTGTTATTTTAAAATTTATTAAGACCTACGAGATAAATATTCCATTTTAACTATACCATTCCCTACCACCAAAACTGGATAATTAACATAAATCCCACGAAAACACATTTACCGTTTGTCGTAAACCATGAATTCCTGCCTCACAGTATCCTTTAATAATATCCCAGTTATTCCTGTTGAACAGGAACCTGAACATAGGACTATATCTGGACAAACGACTGATTAGAATCCTCGTACAAGGCTAAAAAGACAGAAAACAGCTCGTCGATTCTGACTATACATATACTTGACAAACAGTCTAAACTTTCGATCCACTGATTTACATGAGCATAATAAGGCCTTTCTCGACGGAGTTGAACTTTCGAGCTCCACTAAACCATCGAATTCCTCTAGTATCCAATCCGTATAGTCGAAGATTCTTTGTAAAATCCTTAATGTTCCTTACTTTGTCACAATTCAAGTCATCCATCAGGACCTCAATGTTCCCTATGTTGCCGATTTGGCCAGAACCAGGAACCAATCCTTCCATGATAAACTTCCTAACCATGCAAATCCACTTATTTTATCCTGGTTCCTCCTTCATTACCTAATAATCCTTCTTAGCATTTGAAAAGAAGATGGTCTCGAGATATTCATGTCCAGAAATGTTGGAGTTCTATAAATGGATAGATTCTCCACATTTTTGTATCATAACATTTTATAATTAACAGTAAATTTATTGGTTGTATATATTTTAATAGAGTAGTAAACATCATACATAAATTATAAAAAAAAATATATACTATTTTATATTTCAGGCAATCTTTATTGTCAAAGCATAGTAGGTAATCCAATAAGAAATACGATTGGAGTTGATCGCTTTGTGTTGAAGAAATTCTCAATTAAGGTGTATACGAAGGCATAAGCAATAATATAAATATTATTTTCAAAAATCTTTAAATTATGCTGTATTAGAATAAGAGATACTTTTTTGAATATAAAGATGTATAAAAATATATATTTTCAAATCGATATTTAGTTAAAAATGCATATTCCCTTCGTAATTTGTAAAGTAAGAAAAACTGATCTTTCTTGTTTTGAGAAAGTATAGCTAATTTCTTTCTTTTTTTTTTTTTGTTTTGCATTTTGCAGAAGTCTCTTTAAATTAGCCTTAAATTTTATTCAGAGTTGTAAAAACATCTTTAGGGACGGTAGATATAAATCTAAAGTGGTGTCCTCCAGTTTGGAATCCTTCCATGTTTCCTAGATGTTGTTTTCTGCGAATTTATCTTTTATTTTTTTATTTTCTACATAAATACAAATATATATTTATATTTATATGTAAATAAAGGTTTTAATTCTTTGTCGTACAACATTTTGTTTTTTCATGTAGAAATTCCACTTACATTACTAAACCAACAGATGATAACTAGGTACAAATTAAAATTCATGTCCCGTGAGCATTTATCTCATGGCAGACGATTTTTACTTTTTTATATATATATAATTAGTCGTGATGAAAAAAAAACTTTACGATTACTTTCGATGCAATTAGAAATTGAAATTGTAAATTGTACCTCTTCCATCAGGGGCGGAAGAATCCAGATTTCGCAAACGTTTCAAGATCTTCTTGCCTAGGCTCTTGATTTAAAAAAACAAACGCAGGTACCCAGGTGAGCAAAATGCTCAAATGAGAAAAATATCACGTTAGGAGTGTACCGGTGAGAGAAATGCTCTGTCGTACCTTTGGAGGGAGGTTAAAGCAAAACTGAATTGAGTATAGGTGGCGAGATAAAAGAGGGATTATTATAAAAAAGTGGTAATAATAACATCAAAGGGTTAACAGAAGTTAGAGAAAATTATAAACAAAAGAGATGAAGTATTAGGTAAATATAGGCGTTTATTTCCCAATATGAGCGAAGCGCTTAAAGCCACACCTCTCCAGAGTTAAAATTTGTAACCGTTTATTGATGGTATATCTACAAAAAATAAAAGTAAACCTTTATGTTGTGGAACAATATTTTTCAATAGAATAAAACTAGAAAATGAATTTGATACCACTTTTAATCTATCCGGAAGTCCCCACCTCTTTATTATCCTTAAAAGTAATTTTTCAAAGTCTAAAGGAGGTTGATAAAGCCTTCTTCCTTTGGTTGTCAGGCATCCTGAGGACTTAGACCTTGAGAAAGTAATTCAGCAGTGATTGATGCTCCTGAGAACTTCTTCTGGAGCAAGGACAATAGTGTACGAAGGACACGACCTATGTGATCCTGTAAAAGTCTTTTCGATTTGTGGTTTATTTTAATTTCTTCCAACCTTAAAATATAGTCTCCTTTTGAGGGAGTTTAATTTTATTTCATTTTGGAGGACTACTAAAACAGAAATGCGACATTGATTTTATATAGCTGCCAATGAAGAATTATTTTATTGTTAATTAAATTAAATTTTCTTTACACATATCATAATTTTTTTAATTTACTTGTTATTATTATTATTAGTTTCAAACTTTTTTAAAAATATTGTGGGAACTTTGGTTATTCAGATTTTTTTTTATCGTTGATGAATGAATAGTTAGAACACTAATACTTATTGTCCTGAATTATGGCAGATTACCATTTATTACTCTTCAAGAAAAAAAAATCTTACTTTCATAAAGTTAGATGAAGATCTTGAAGTGCCAATTTTTATGATAAAAACTAATATAGAAATTCATTATTGGAAAGCAATTGTGTACTTTACTGTTCATTTTTTTTTCTATTCTGGATATTAGAAAAAATTAGCCTTCTTACTTCAATTTATTTATTTAATAATTTTACCTCAGAATGCTACAACGTTTCTGACGGTAAATCTTCAGGAACGTTATTATTTTTTAAGTTTTTTTTTTTGTTCATTTCAGTTTAATTTCTGCTTAAATTTTTTTCAAATGTAAAAAAAAACTTTTATCATTGTACAGGTCGACCACACTAGAAAAAGTACTGTATAAAAAGTAGCAATGAAATCATAAAGAAGATGGTCGGGGGTGCTGTCAAAAGAAAACAGAAATAGTTAACAACTATCTATTTTCCGACGTTTCACTCCAATTTGTAGAGCTTCATAAGAACCTTGTCGCCAAATGAATTACTTCCTCTGGTTGAAGATTTATTTTTTCTTTTAACCTTCCAATGCTTTTCAGTAATAACATCATCTTTCTTTGAACCATTTTTTATTAATTATAATTCTACTCAACAGTGCTTCTTTTTTTAAGTATTGCTCAATCGTACTAAATTGCTCAAAAGATACATAAACTAAAAATATATTGATATAGTGGGATAATTAGATATAAAAAGGTAAATTAAGGAAGGGTTAAAATTATGTAAGTATGTGAGAAAATAAAATTATATACAAATGAACAAACAGAAAGAATAAAAATAGTTGACAACTATTTATTTTCCGACGTTTCACCCCACTTTATACAGGTTCATCAGGGCTAAAAAGATACAAAAACTACTAAAAATATTTTGACATTGAAGGATAATAAGATGCAAAAAGGTAAATTAAGGTGCGGTCAAAATTATCTAAATATTAGTGAAAATAAAACTATAAACTATTGAAGAAAAAGAAGGAATACGAATAGTAATAATATAAATTTGGGAAAAAAACACTTACTTACTTTTAACTTGTCTCTTCTTTCAGTCTGCTGGTGTTCCTCAGAGTAGTATCCTCGGTCCCATCCTCTACACTATCTATACAGCAGACATCCCAACCAATCCTAACACTATCCTCACCACGTATGCCGATGACACATTAGGCTCGCTGTTAATAATAACCCTTTAATTGCATCCCAAAATCTTTAATCCCATATCACAGCCCTCGAGGAATGGTGTCGTAATTGGAGGATTAAAATAAATTCCAACATATCCCATCAAATTACCTTTACCCTACATTGTAAACCTAATGACTGCCCTACAGTATACTTCAATAATGTTGTCCTTACCCCTGTTGAACAGATCCGCTACCTTGGACTACATCTGGACAAACGACTAACCTGCAATCCTCACACACGACTGAAAAGACAGGAAACTGCACGTCATTTCGACTATTACAGCACTTACTAGACAAACGGTCCAAACTTCCAATTCATTACAACAGACTGATTTACATGACAATTATAAGGCCTATCTGGAAATACGGCGCTGAGGTCTGGGGCTCCACTAAACCTTCGAATTCCTCTCGTATCCAATCCTTACAATCCAAAATCCTTCGTAAAATCTTAAATGCTCCCTACTTTGTCAAAAATAAAATCACCCACAAAGACCTTAATGTTCCATTTGTAACCAATCTAGCCCGAACCAGATATCAATCCTTCCATTACAAACTCTCTAACCACTCAAACCCATTAGTTTCTAATCTTGGTTCCTCTTTTATTCCGGACAATCCTCCGAGGCGTCTGAAAAGAAGATCGCCTCGAGACCTTACATTGTAAAAATGTTTTTAGAGTGCTACCATTGGGTAGTTTCTCTACATGCTTGTATCATACCATTATGATTTCCTCAAATATTATAGTCATGTAGATCAGTCTTTTGTAATGGATTGGCAATTTAGACCGTTTGTCTAGTAAATGTTGTAATACTCGGAATCGGCGAGCAGTTTCTTGTTTTTTTAGTCTTGTATGAGGATTCCATGTCAGTCGTTTGTCCAGATGCACTCCTAAGTAACGGATCGGTTCGACAGGAATAAGAGCGGTATTATTAAAGGATACTGTGGGGCAAGAAGTTATGGGGGAAATGTTGTGTTCACGAAGGGTAAATGTAATTTGGTGGGATTTATTGGAGTTAATTTTCTCCATTCTTCAAGGGTGGTAATGTGGGATTGGAGGGTTTGGGATACAATGTAAGGATCATTGTTCACTAACAATAGACATGTGTCATCGGCATTAGGTGGGTTGGCATGTCAGCTGTGAACACTGTATAAAGGATATGACCAAGGATACTACTCTGAGGTACGCCAGCGGAATCCAAACTGGTGATCTGGGATTATGTGGTTGGAATCAAGGATAGGGTACAGGCGTTTTAAGATGAGTTTCTCAAGGATTTTGCCCATGACAGGTAACAAAGAGATAGGACGGTAGGAGGATGGGTATTCAGGCACTTTTAACTTAACACGTAAAAAAAAAAGCAGATCAGAGAAACCAAATTAAACACACTAAAAGACGGAAAATAAAGAAGCGAGTCAAGATTAAATAAAGGTTGAGAAAAATTATAATATTTATTATCAAAAATTAGAAAATAACAAATACTTATTTTTGATTATTTTAATTTTTATTTATAATTATTTTGTAATTTTTTTAGTCCTGATGAAGCTCTAAAAAGTGGGGCAAAACGTTGGCAAATAAATATTGTTACCTGTTGTAATTGTATTTTGGCAACCACAACAATCTTCAACACGAGGTAGTAATTCATTTGGCTGCTCTTAGGTTCTTATAAAGATCCCGTGAATGTCTCCATACCTCTAATCGCACTATAGGTTCACTATTGTGTAAAAAGTTATGAAATAGACTGTAATGATCTCACATTAAACAACTAATGCACCAAAAATCAATTGCTTTTTTTTTAACATTTTAATTACATGTTAATTTCGACGATTTAACAATAAATAAATATGATAGTAATGTTAAATATTGAAACGTGAATCTGGGTCTAAAAGGTGGGGCCGTACTTTAATCTGTTTTGACTGTAGTCGCCATTAAGGCTGGAGATGATGGATCGCCTTGCAAAATAGACTCAGTCCCTTTTAAATTTTCCCCATATTTGTCTTTAAAATTTGCTATAATCGTAATTTAAAACATTTCTGAGACTTTTAATAATAATAATATTAATTGTTTATATATTCTGGGACATGTCTCTGTTTAAAAATAGCAGATGGGCTTTAGAGCCTTAGAAAAAATTAATAAAAAAGAAAAATGTCAAAATAATTTTTTATTCACTAGAAAAAAATAACCATATGATATTTATAACTTTAGGGCAAAAAATATATGTCGCTGATTTTCTTAAATAGCAGCACATTGCATACAAAATAATTTTATTTTTGAAAGGAATATGGTCCGGGTGCGGTCAAGAAAAACTCAAATAGTAGAAATATACTGATTTAATGAGCCAACGTTTCGCCCCACGTTGCAGGGCTTCTTCAGGGCTATTTTGACGGCAGTCAAAACTAAAATTCCATTAGATAGGAACAGATTATTTTTGTAATTCTCAGTTTGTATATTCCAAAATTTATCACAATATATGTGTAGAAAAAATAAACAGGCATACTTAAAATATATAACAACTTATGAGAAGTCCACGGAAAGAATAATTTTATTCCACTTTTTTTGAACATTGAAATTTCTTTGGCATCTTGTTAGGAATGATAACTATTAATTAATATTGATATCGCTTCCATGAATCTTTTTTATATCATTTTGTTTTTAACCTCGACAGAAATTCGAATGACATTCAGTTGATACTAATTTTAATAAATGGAATTTGGTCAGAGTACGGTCAAATTAAACTTAAGTAGTAAATTGGTGTACACAACGTTTCGCCCCATGTTGGCTCATATAAAAATTGTACACCAATTTACTATTTGAGTTTAATTTGACCTTACCCGGACCAAATTCCATTTATTGATACATACGGTCAATCAACAATCTTCCAGTACGATACTAATTTTATATTGCATGTTTTGGGTTTTTTACACAATTCTACACGTTTACAGTGTTTTCTTCACCGTTTTTCTCTTTTTGGGTGGAATTTTGATTTTTGCTTACCAATGTTTATTTATATAACAAATTGAGTAATTTGAGGTAATAGATTTATTAGTATATGAAGAATTTAATTTAACCTAAAAAAAAAGGTGGTTAGGGTAACAATGAAAAAGTTTTTCTAGAATAAGCTTCTTATTGAGAAAGTTCAGTGTTTTTAACTTGGATTCCCAGCCCACCTCTAGCCCTTCATTTTTAGATCATAAATATAAATTAAAAAATAAAACAATTAGTCTAATCATAAGAATAAAATATGAATAATCAATATAGGTAATATGCCTAAATGTTGTTAATCGAACTTTTAAAGTTTTTACATTGACTCATTACTTGTTAGTTATTTGGTTAGTGATATATTCGTGTGTGAATACGCAATTGAACAACTTAGCTGAAGAATATGCTATATGAAATTTGGTTTTGAAGGGTATTTTTAAATACTCCTTTCTAAATAGCGCCTTGCATATGTTTTCTAAACCGTAAAATTTAAATGGTTTAAGGAAGATGAATTTCAGGCTCCATATTAGGAATATATAAAAAAAAAATTAAATCTGTACTTCTTGAACCCATGAAGGGTCAGGAAGGCAGTACTTTGCAAGGAAGTACTATTACAACCAACAGTTGTGCAAGGAGGTGATATGGTCAGAATCACGCTCGACTTTTAGATTTCTATCCAATTACCCAGGCTGGATGGCCTCTAAACCCACAGTGCTGAGTCACGTCTACAGTTAACAAAAAATAATTATCTGTCACAACCGGATTCGAACCCGGATCCTTGGAGTTTGTAGCATAGTGCTTTACCACTGAACCGCTTGCTCCAACATAATAGGCGTATAAAATCATTTAATACATTTAGCTTTCCCATAGCTTTTCAATTGAAGTACGAACATTTTGGATTTTTAGTCAAATTTTTATCTTTTTTTATATAAATGTAGAGGAGAGTGTTTAGAAGGCTCAATTTGACTCAAAAGTTTTCTATGTATTGATATTAATTTTAAATTAAATAACAAAATTGATGTCTTATACACGTTTTGAAGTTTTATTGCACCATTTTAAAATCCAGTCATCACTTAAAACTGAAGACATGGTAGATAAGGATATCGTGTGATTTTAGGAAAAGTTGAGATTTTTTCTTTGAAGAATAAATATTATATTATATTAAAATTAATACTTTTCACAAAGCAGATTGTTTTCTAAACCTTAAATTTTTGTAGTTTAAAATTTAAAAATTGAATTTTGCAATCTAAAATAAGAATGAACATTCATTTGATGTAACCACATTCGATCATTCGGGTCTTGATTAATGAGTAGCTCGCACAATCTCTCCTCATATGAAGATATTTAAAGAATGTAAATTGTTTTATTACAGGAATATTATAACGGTATTAAATGTATTAAGACCCAGCTAACGCGTTTATCCATGTGGTGTTTATCCTGCTTATGCATTCATGTTCCAGATTAATAACATTATTATAATATTGATGGAGTTGCCATTACTGTGTTATCGTAAACAGTTATTTTAAATAATGATCCAATTATTGGTAATATATTAAATAAAGTATTACTTATTCATACTAACTGTATGAGTTTTCAATACCTGACTGTAAAAATAATTAATATCTTTCTTGCCATATTATTTTCAGTTGTAAAACCTAACGAATTTTCTGTATGTGCTCATCATATTCAAATATACTTTGCTATAATCTTAATTGCATTTTATCGAAATTCTTTTTTTTTAAAAGATTTCTATTGGGTAATTAATTACCTGTAGTACAAGGTTAAAAGAGTGGTATGAAAAATAAAAACGTAAAATGCCTCAGAAAATTTTCGATTCTGAGCACATATTTTATAAAAATTTTCTGTAGGGATACAAAAAGTCTACACCTTGTTAGTTAGAAAGTACAATAATGAGTTATCAATCCTGCATTATTTAATTAAATATTAAAAAAAAAAGATGAGCTATGAAAAACTATATGAATGTTAAAATATATATATATGATATATACATACATATATATTACTTAAGTATATTATTAAAGAACTAATGTTGCAAATATCAATTGATCTAATCAACATGAATATACCTTTACATTTTTAATTAATTTTTTTATGTTTTTCAGCTTTGATTCATTACTTGTTAGAACGTGTTGGATATTAAGAAGCTAAAATATTGTACTCAAGCCTTAAAATTTAAATCTTTTTTTTTTTAATATCTTTGTTGAAATTTGCAACTGTATATTATATAATACATCTAGTAAATTAGATCTTAGTTAAAATGGAGTGTTACAGGCAACTGCCCATTGGTAGCACTCTAATAAATTTAAATCTAAAATCATTTTATACAATTAGGTTTCTCATAAGATTATAATCAAATTTTAAGCTTTAAATCAGAGTAGTTTATTTTTGTAATCATGATTGCTTAATTGTATGGAATATTCAGCGATTTGATTAAAAAAAAGTTAGGTAACCTTTCCGTCTATTAATATTATAAATTAAACAATAAAGTCGATTATTGCAGGATTTTGGTGTTTATACACATTTTGAATGTTTATAGCACGATTTTTGGTTTTTACTACAGAAAAATCCGTTCTCTATTAATAACAATATATGTATTAAATATTATTAAATTAAATTATTAACCGAAGTATTATAATTCGCATAGTTTCTAAAAACCAGTGATGTCAAGTTTATTAGGACGTAGAAACCTCTGTGAAATGTACCAAATACCTAGATTATGCTACCTAAATTAAATTTCATACTTAGAAATAAAATGCACACCTATAGTACAAATTGACTTTTTTCTGGAATGATTGTTTGATTATTACAAATAATATTTATTTTCCTTATTATTAAAAAAATATTTTAATTACAATAGATATAAGTCCTCCTATCATCGTTAGTATTCATTTAACTGCTCTGAATTAAACTGAACAAAATAAAACGAAGCAGTTATCTACGGAAGCAAGGATATTAACTCATCAACCGGGTGAGGCCAATGCTGGTTTTATTACATTAATTTACAGCTTCATTTTATGGCATCATTATCACTTGGATCATTAGGAAACTTAATTTAATGTTAACCTTTATTAACACAATCTGATTTCAGAAAGTCTTTTATTTAGTTTGTTTTGAATGTACATTTTAAAACGAAAACATTTATGCTGCTAAAAATGCTCTGAAATGGGAGGATGGATATAGTGATGTGCGCAGTGCATCAATTTTTTTTTTATAATTATTGTTATTTAATTTTGTCTTTAGTTTAGTTTCTTTGTGTAGTATGAATGAATATTCAGAGCCCTAATACTTATCACCCTTCATTGTGGAGGTTTTTATTATTATTTTTCAATAAACACTAATTATTAAAAAAATAAAACAAACTTTTCATCACCTATTCATTGACACACCACTTTCCCTGCCTTCCACACGAAATAATGGAATCTGCTTCCATTCAATAATGATTTACATTCCATATTAAATGATGGAATCAGCGTTTTAACAGCTTGGACTGTTGTTTTGAAATTGGTAAATATTTCTGTGTCATGATGACTTTGAAACCTCAGTTAGGTACAAATGCATCTCCAGCCCATTTCCGCTCCGCGCAAAACATTTCAAGGGAAATTGGAAAAATGATTACCCCTACCTTCCATAAAATGTAAATCTTCTAGCCACAACATATTTATCTCCGATATATTCCGATTCGGTGTATCGATGGGAGGTCGATTATAGCTTCAAAGCTATCACTCCCCATCACATTCTCCATTTTGTATTCTGGTTTGAAACGAAGCGATCTACTAGGTCGTGTCGAACTTAATATTCTGACATGTCGCTTACGATCAATAGTTCAAGATTCATTTCTTCAGAATAAAGTTTTTCGTTTTAAAATGTACATTCAAAACAAACTAAATAAAAGACTTTCTGAAATCAGATTGTGTTAATAAAGGTTAATATTAAATTAAGTTTCCTAATGATCCAAGTGATAATGATGCCATAAAATGAAGCTGTAAATTAATGTAATAAAACCAGCATTGGCCTCACCCGGTTGATGAGTTAATATCCTTGCTTCCGTAGATAACTGCTTCGTTTTATTTTTTCAGTTTAATTCAGAGCAGTTAAATGAATACTAACGATGATAGGAGGACTTATATCTATTGTAATTAAAATATTTTTTTAATAATAAGGAAAATAAATATTATTTGTAATATACAAACAATCATTTATTTATCAATACTTTTTTTTGTACAATAAAGATGAATAAATGTTAGCTAACTAGTTTATAAAACCAGCTTCAATATAAGTAACATCTTAACTGTTAACATCTTTAATACTTTAATCCTTAACAGGGTCAAATCTTTTATGACTTATATATAAATTTCTCTCCCCCCCCAAAAAAAAAATGTTTTAACAAAACTAATTATACCTTCATGTTTTGTATATTACAAGATTGATTGCCTGATAAGGGTCAATACTAGTTTTTTTTTACAGTTTTTTGTAAATTTTCATAAAAAAGTCAATTTGTACTATACGTATACATTTTATTTTTAAGTATGAAATTTAATTTAGGTAGCATAATCTAGCGTATTTGGTGCATTTCACAGAGGTTTCTACGTCCTAATAAACTTGACATCACTGGTTTT